>NW_022145606.1:49756332-49876332 GCF_000002235.5 Strongylocentrotus purpuratus | reverse complement strand
AAGTAAGCAGATGACACTAATATAACTGAATTCCTTCAAGGAGATACCTGCCCATATTCTAGAGAAGTTGATCAATTCGTAAACTGGTGCGATCAGCACCATCTGGTCCTTAAAGAGAAGGTTCTTTGATTTTAAAAACTAACTTTATTGTCATTATTGCAAAGTTGAAACTTTGAGTGGACAAGATAATCAAAATTCAATGCTTGGAAACATTCGAAGTAATTATTATTATCAATTACAAAACGCCTAAATACATTCTTTGCATAGCACCTGAAAAGCTCTCCGATCGCTGCTGAGATGTGTGACGTCACATGTTGAACATGATTTGCACAAGCAGACGATGTCCCATGACATCTTACACATTTTCAGTGCCTGTTTTATGATCTTCCCTTCAGTTATTTCTCTTACTTCACCACCCTCAGGACTAATGTTTAATCTATGGTCTCACTCTAAACCCCGCGCATGGTATTATTTTAATGAAAAATGCAAGGATAAAAAAAAAAGGAATCCGTCGCTTGTAAACAAAATAAGACGGGATTGTATCAAAGAGATACCACAAGCTGGTATATCTTTGATTGTATTGTCAGCTGCATATACACCGCCGTATGTTCAGCGTTTCAAGAGGGAACAAATGCCGTCCATGCTATCATTCCGGGGGTTTTCAATTTGAAAATTTGGTTTCTTTGATTGTTCATTAACCTCTATCCTGGCTATTTAAAATTCCATCACATTTATATACACTAAACTCATTATATTTTGAAAAATAAAAGCATTGCAGTTATGTTTATTCTTTATGGGATGTCGTCTGCTTGGGCAGGATTGGTTCATATCGCGACGGCATTGAAACATCGTTAATTTTCTGGCGAATCTCTAGCATATCCTGGATGCTATGGAAGTAGTTTTATTTGTATTTTTATAAATTACCCGATATGTACTTAACCTAAAGCTTGTATGATGGCCATCTGTTAGCTTACCAGTTTCCAGTGATACGTTATTTGCCATATTTGTGATTTTCTTTGAACAGGCACTTTAACGTTAACAAGATTAAGGAAATGGTATTAGATTTTCGTCGTTCCTCTCAGCCTCGTGACCCGTTGGTTATCCATGATCAAAACATTGAGCGATTTTCCGAATATAAGTACTTGGGAACAAATGTTGATAATAAACACCCAAATTATAGCAGGCAAAGTGAGTCGACGGTTACACTTTTGAAGGAAACGTAAGGAGTTTCATGTCGATAATATGATCCTGGTTCTCTTCTACCAATCTCTTATACAGAGTATCCTGACATTCAATTTCTTGTGCACCTTTGGTAATCTCACAAAACAAAATCAGAGAAAGTTAGATAGACCCAGGCAAATTGCTCAGCGGTTGATTTATTCAGAACTCCCCCCTATCAGTACGCTGTATACAATAATGAATGACTAATCACATTCATTACATCATTTCTCTGGATATCACCGCTCAAGTATTCGCCTACGCGTACCCAAAAGCAACCGCTGCCGTTACAGACAATCATATGTTTAATGCTAATGGTAGACGATAAATATGACCCTATTGTTGACGAATCGATCCTTTGACAGTCTCTTGCCAGCCGGCTAGTAACTCCATGGTAAATCTAACACTTGCCAATTAACCTCCTGTTGAATCTTTCCTTGCCTCGGCTCTGTTACGTATAATCAGGATCATAAAGCCGGTTTTTTAAATGTGCCACATATTAATGTGTTCGGGTAGGGTGCGTGGGTCTTGTCGGGGTGCCTGGATGCGGGTGGCTCCATTCACCTGTTCAATTCAATTCAATTTTATTTCGCAATATAAAAATCAAAATATACAAAGTAACAGTAAATTTGAACTATGTTTACAAAGGTTATATGCGGGGCTTTCCATGAAGGTTGCGAAAACCTGTGAAGTTGGTTCGCCCATTAAATAATGAAAAACAATACAAAAAGAAATATCAAATATTATAAGCACACAACAATAAATTGAGTAAAATAAGCAAAGTACAAACACTTCAACTATGTATGAGACAAGAGAAAGTAAAATAGAAAGAAAAACAAAATATATAAAGGGGGAAAAGAAAGAAAAAGAAAACAAAATAACAATGAAAGAGGGTTCAGCTATACAAAATCAAAACAAAATCAACAACTGTGCTGATTAATAATTATTTAGTAGTAAGATTTTATATTGTTTTCTAAAGGAAGATATGAATTGTGATTTCGTTATTACTTGGGGAATCATATTCCACTGTTTAGGACCTAGATAACTCATTGATTTAGCTTCATAATTAGACTTATCAGACCATAAATGAAATTTGTTGGAAAATCGTGTATTATAATTATGAATTTGACTATTATATTGAAAGAGGTCTCAAAAGGGGTAGGTAACAACTTGCTTTTATATTTGTACATGAGCGTTGCGATTTCTTGCTTATTTATATCATATATATTTAATAACGATAGTTTCTTAAACAAAGGTGCGGATGGTGCTAGATAATGAGAATTGGTAGCTATTCTTAAACATTTCTTTTGAACTTTAAATAGTGAGTTTAATTCAGTTTGTGTTGCATTGGTAGCCCATACAATATTACAATATTTCAAATAAGGTAAAATAATGGAATAATATAAAGTTATCACATTTTCGGGTAACAAACTATATTTTAGCTTATTTATCAAGCCAGCATTTCTGGCGATCTTATGTAAAAAAAAATGGTAATATGGTCCTTAAATCCCAATCAATTATCTAATACGACACCCTAGAAGTTAACGGAATTACTTAGTTGAATAAGTTTATTATTAATATAAATGGGAATATTATCGTTATCATTTAAAGGACCGTTATTGCTAGCTATATCGGAAATTTTAGATCCTATATTATATTTAGTTTTTCGAAAATAAACACATTTAGTTTTGTCAACATTCAGGGACAATTTATTTGCTTCTAAAGGTAAAGAACAGTATTGGAAACGCTCCAATTTCAAAAAATGAAATGGAAGCTCTTATTACCAATCATGTGAAAGAATATGTTTTGACTATATACATGATGATAACAAATTTGCCGGGAAACCGCCTATTAATTGATATATTTGGTAAATTTGTTTATCTATTGGACTGTGAGAGATAAACGCACGTGTGCGTAGTTCCATATACATCTTTCTGTGTACAGTGCTCGTACCTTTACGAAGACTGGGCCAAATTTCTTATCATGTTGATGATTCCAGAGCCTTGCACTACACACCAATACTTATTATGCTAGATGGTGAACCTTTTCTGATCGATTCCACAACGTTTCTTTCACAATGCAATCGCATGACCATAACAGGTCTTTATCTTTAATCAGTCAGATATATTATTGAGCTCATTATTTAGAGCGCGGACAGTATTATTCAAATCTTTAGATGAAAAAACATACTAGTGTCATCAGCAAATTGATAGAAGGTTAATAAATTAGATGATTTACAAAGATCATTTATGTATAAAAGAAATAGCAGGGGGCCCAGTATTGATCCCTGAGGTATCCCAATATAGACATTTAACGAAGAAGACAAAACACCGTGGACTAAAGTATGTTGAACTCTGTTTGAAAGATAGTCCCTAAACCAGTTTAATGCAATCCCTCGTATTCCACATTGTTGTAGTTTAAATAAAAGTATCGAGTGATCCATATAATCAAATGCCTTAGATAAGTCTAAGAAAATCCCTTATATATGCTCGTTAGCTTGAAATGAATCTAATATTTTTTTGTTGGACTTTTAAAAGAACATGTTCACAGGAATAGCTGGGTCTAAATCCATATTGAGATTCACTAAAAATATTGTTGATATTTAAACATTCATAAAACCGATTATAGATTAGTCGTTCAAGAAATTTAGAAAAACATGGTAAGAGGGATATGGGTCTATAGTTTACAAATTGTCCGGGATCGTCTTTCTTTCCAGGCGCTATCTATCAATACATTGTAAAGGATCATTCTCAAGATACTGATTCAGCATACCGCTTTGTGTTTGTGTATTATGGTTTGAAGATTCATTTGCATTTAAATCTTATTGTTTAATCCGAATGGTGTTTGAACATAATCTCATGATTGAAGGTTAAAACATTTATATCAGTCCAAGTGAGATAATAGCGAGGTGGATACAGGGAAATTCTAAATAAATATGCTCTCAGTTGCTTTAAATTAGGAGGGCATTATGTGACGGAGGCTATCATCAATAAGTTGTTGTAGGGAGAGGAAGATAAAAACAACATTTCGTCTCTTTTCATCGCGATTGACATATCAATACGAACACTATCAATACGGAAGAAAGGGCCACTTGTCAGAATTAAAAGGGGACCTTCGTATGAAGCAGCATTTATAAGGTAATGCATCACGAAAATAAAACCATCATTACAACAACTTACTGAGCACATCCAGGATAAAGGACTTGCTGAGCCTATGCAATCGGCATACAAAGAACACCATAGCACTGAAACAGCACTACTTAAGATTCAGACGGATTTACTTCAAGCCATTGACAGTCAGAAAGGAGTAATGATGGTGCTGCTTGACTTGTCTGCTGCGTTTGACACAGTGGACCATACGATTCTGCTGAATCGTCTTGAAGACCATTTTGGTATTACAGGTCTCGCTCTCAAGCTTATCCATTCATACCTTGAAGACCGGAACAGCCATGTTCTGATCTCTGGTCAGCTTTCGAAAGCTTGTAGATTGCCACATGGAATTCCACAAGGTTCTGTCATCGGACTCTTGTTTTTCACCCTTTACATTCGTCCCATTGGTGATATTCCTCGGGCTCATGGAGTATTCGTTCACATGTATGCAGACGACATTCAGATGTTATGTGATGTTTGACCCAACTGATCCAGTTGCAATTGATGCTGCGCTTGGCAGACTCAGTAGTTGTATCACTGAAATTCAGCGTTGGATGAATGCGAACAAGCTCAAACTCAACGATGGCAAGACTGAATTCTTTGTCTCTGCTTCACCGCATCATCGGTCATCCTATCTAATGAACGATGTCAAACTGATGATTGGTGAGAAATCCTTCCCACCATGTAAGTCCATCCGGAATCTGGGATTAACACTTGAACCATCTGTAAACTTAAGTCTTCATGTCAACCTTCTCAGCAGAAGCATCAAGTACCACCTACGTAACCTGTGGAGGGTGAGGCGGTTTATTGATCAGTCAACATGCCACGCTGCGGCGAGGGCTCTTGTCCTGTCCAGACTAGACTACTGCAACAGTCTCTTCGTTGTTCTCAGCCAGAGGGACCTTGATCGCCTTCAGAGACTCCAAAACTCAGCGGAAAGGCTTGTCTTTTCTGCTCCTCTTCGGACTCACATAACACCTTTTCGACTTGAACTCCGTTGGCTGCCTGTACGACAGAGAATAGCTTTTAAGATCCTACTACTGGTCTATAAGTCTCTCAACCACCGATGTCCCCCGTACATAGCTGACTGCTTGGTTCGTCGTCCTCGAGTCCGAAATACCCGCTCATCATCATCCATCTGGCTCACTTAGTGTCTCTCTAAGAAACGTGCTGGTGAATTGTCTTTTCCATCGGTTGCTGCAAAACTGTGAAACCAACTACCTACTGCTGTGCAGACGGCCTCATCTGTTGACCAGTTCAAGAAACTACTCAAGTCACATCTATTCTGCTAGAAATTATTTTATTACCAGCCTACATATACTTTACTGATCTCTGAGAAGTGTCTAACTTTTGTTTTTAAGTGGCCCAAACATTGTCGAGCATGTGTGCAGCGCTTTGTAACTGCAAGAAAAAGGCGCTATATCAAATATCTTTTGGATTGGATTGGATTACGTGAAAGACAGCAACTAGGTTTATAGGCCATTACCGGGACCGTTTTCGAATTCATGAAATGTCTTTTTTGCTTTGTTTATTTAAATTCTTTTTTATTAAAATTTGTATTCCCCCCCCCCCTCTAAATTACCTAGGTTTCGATTGTCAAGATCATACTTCTCTGCTTAAACACGACAAAAACACTCCAACTATTTCGCAGCCCCAGTCCCCGCACCCGCTGAAAAATCCGAGGATTACCATGATGACCTGCTGAATTAACTGATGAATGTTTATAATAAGTTTCTTACTCTTATTTTAATTGTGTGTATTATCCCTATAGTTATGGCGGCACATGGAGGTATTGCCGATGTTCTTCTCTTCAAGCTGGCTGAAGACATCGAGACGGGTGAGCAGATGGAGGCCTTGGGACAAACACTTGGATTCAAGGTCGCAGAAATCAATAGATACACAGAGACCAACAGGATAGAAGGACGGGTGACTTGTAAGGGGACACGTGAGATGCTGTTTGACTGGAGACAGACCGTGAAGCCTTGCGACCAGCATCATAGACTGAAACAAGCTCTCATTGACGCTAAACTGATCATGCTTGCTGATACACATCTGAAAGGGACACAAATTATTCCAGGTGGGTCTATCGGTGGTAGAGTGCCTAAAATCACATTTAAATCTTATACCTATAAATTGTTTTGAGAACATGAAATTTGAACATTTCCTTTACCTAATTAATGATAAAGAGCAACTGTTTCTGTCCAATGATACCCTATTCATAATATTTCTGCCACGGATGATTGAGCACCAGGGTCTTTAAAAAGTGTTGTCAAAATCACCTTGTACCAATGTTTGGGCTGATAGATCGAATGTAGGTCCTGCCATATTGCGGTTCTAGGACACCTACCGCCTGGATTTTCACCCCCGGATAACATCCCTAGTCAACTACCCCCTAGGACTAGGGCAACCACCCTCTAGGACGACTACCCCCCCCAGACAACTGCCCCTTAAACAACTACCCCCGTACAACTACCCCTAGGACACCTACCCCCCCCCCCCCCAGACAACTACCCCCTACGACAACTACGGTACCTCCGGACAACTACCCCCGAACAACTACGCCCCAGACAACTACCCCCTACGACAACCATCTTCTAGGACAACTATCCTAGGGGGTTGTTGTCCGGGGGTAGTTATCCGGGGGTCCATGTCCGGGGATAGTTGTCGGGGGTAGTTGTCATAGGGAGTAGTTGTCTGGGGGGAAGGTAGTTGTCCGAGGGAAGTTGTCACGGGGATAGTCTTCCAAGAGGGTGGTTACCCTAGAGAGTAGTTGACCTAGGGGGTAGTTGATTCGGGGTGGTTATCCGGGGGTAGATGTCCAGGGGGTAGGTGTCCGGATACGCATATTGCATGCGCTTCTTCAGTCTACTATCTTCATGTCTCATGATATCTTAGTTATAACTGGCCATTTGTTCGCTACGTCATTTCACACATGTAAAGAACAAAAGCTGTTTATCTCGAATAGCAAATTAATGAAAGGTTACTACACCGCGGCGGAGCGACTTTCAAAGTAGGGGGGGGGGCACCAACAACAAGGGCACTTTCTGGAAAAAAGGGGCACCTACAAAGGGAAATCTCAAAGCGAAAATATACAATTTTTTTGACATCGGTGTATACCCCTATAATTTGATTACATTATCAGAGATGATTTCAATATTTGTTTCCCTTTATACATCGTATACAATATTGCTTAAGCATCATACCTTGCAGTTGGGTGTGTTGGTCGAAACATGATAGTAACATATTATACCATCTATAAATGTAAGCGAGCTTTGGGAGATATTGCTCTAAGTCGCTTGAAATTAGGGGCACGTTTAGTGATGAGAGGAAAAGGGAACACTTATCGAAGGGATAAGACACTTATTACAAAATAAAAGGAGCACGTGTGAAAGTACAAAGGCTAAATTATCAGAGGTGAAAATGGGGTACTCACAAGGGATGAAAAAGGCACTAATGAGAATGGAAAATGGGCATTTGTCCACGGAAAAAAGGCAACCATCACATTTTGATAGGGGCATTTATAAGAAAGGGATAGGTTCCTTATAAGAAAGGGAATGGGGCACGTATCATTGTTAAACAGGATAATTTATTAGGAAGGAAAAGGGGCACGTGTCAAAATAAAAGGGGCTGTTATTAGAGATGAAAAGAGCACTTATCAGGAGGAAATCGAGTATCTTTCAGAAATGAATAGAGTCATTTACCAGACATAATAGTATGAGAATGAAAAAGGACTATTTTGATAGGAGAAAAGGGGCATTTATGAGAAGGGGAAGGGCTCTTTATTAAATTGGGACACTTATCATAAGGAAAAGGGGAACTTATTAGAAAGGAAAGGGGCACATGTGAAGATATAAGGTGGGCTTATCCGAGTTAAAAAGGGGTAGCTATTACAAAGGAAAAGGAACAATTGTCAAATTAAAAGGGGCAACTCTAGGATTTGAATAGGGCAATTACCAGAGGTGCAGGGGGAGCTTAACACAGATAAAAAGGGGCGCTTCTCGTACCCGAAAAGGGGCACTTACTAGAGATTAAAAAGAGCACTTATGGGAATGGAAAATGGACACTTATTGCAAAGTAAACTGGGAACTTGTCAGGGAAAAGAGGTACCTGTCAAAATAAAAGGGGCACATATCAGAGGTGAAAAGGGGAGGGGCACTCTTAATAATTGATAGGGGCACTTATCAAAGTAATAGGGGCACTTTTATAGTAAAAAGGGGCGCTTCTTACAAAGTTAGAGGGGCACTTTTCCTATGTAAAAATGGGCACTTTTGGGGTACTTGAAAAAGTGTGATTTTCTCTTTGAAATTCAGATAGCGTCCGCCAAATGACTTTTATTTTCCTCTCTTCAAATTCATTTTAATCATCATATGAGTTGCATCAAATGAAAGAGGAGGATCTAAGCTTTCCAAATATGTGTAATTTATTAATATAAATGTGACTAAGTTATGATAAAACATCGATACTTTTCGGTTTGATTTGCGAAGCTCATATTGGCAATTTGGTCAGTTGATTGTGACGTAGTTACGGACAACTCTCCCGTTTTTTGTGTACAAAAATATCATTATTCTGTTTTTCTTTTCATAAGCACCTTCTCCCTTTGAGGCACTACTCAAAATATATTATGGATAGCATAAATATTATATGTCCTTTTAAAATGGAAGGTCCTCCTGAGAGTAACACATTTCGACAAATTGACATTTGAGTAATTCCGTGTGTTGGACAAATTGGGAGAGATGTCTGCCACTATCATGGGTGTCGATCCCGGGGGGGGGGGGGATGGGGGGATATATCCCCCCAATATTTCAGGTGGGGGGGGGGGGGGAGGGGTGGCCTGTACAATCACCGTTCCCCCCCCCCCCCCAAAAAAAAAATAAAAAATAATAATAATAATAATAATAATAATAATTACCATCACAACAAAAATGAAGAGAAAAATTAATGATGAGAGCCCGATGAGAGTAGTTAATGGTTATTACTCTCAAGATGACCATCAATATACACATTTTGCTATCTCATTTTCATAATACATACATAATATAGAAAACGAAGTAAATGAGACAACCGTATATGAGACAAGAATAAATTGAATTATTGCTCATACGGCTTCATCAGGAATTTATGAATTTATTAAATTTATTCAATCAACAGCATTGTAGAAATGCAGTGCGCCAAATGCAAAGCCGCAGCGTTAAAAAGCAACAAGCTAAATGTTAAGCGCGAAGCGCAAAAGTGCAAAAAAGAAGTAGAGAGTGGGAGAGAGAGATAATGAGAGACAGAGAGGATAATAACCCAGGTAGCAAGCCCATGTGGGACCCATATGGGTCCCATATTCTCTGAAACATGGGCCCCATATGGAAAACCATCTGGTGCCCTAAGGCATCTGCACCCAAGAAGCATATAGGACCCATATGGATAAACCCATATAAGACAGATGGGACCCAGATGGGACCCATACCAAACTGGGCCCAAATGGGTATACCCAGCTTAATCCCATCTGGTACCCATATTGGTTAACCCAGATATATCCCATGTGGGTTAACCCAGATTTTCCCCATGTGTTACCCATATGGACATATTCATATTCTACCCATATATGTACGCCCAGCTCATTCCCATCTGGGACCCATAAGGGCTGGCTGAGATAGATCCCATATGGGTTACTAAATATTGGCCCCATGTGGGATACATATATGGGTTCCATTTAGCCCAGATGGCACAAGTGACCCAGATCATCCCCATATGGGCCCCATATGGGCTTGCTACATGGGGAAAAGGGAAAAGGGGAAGAAACGGGCAGAAGAAAAAAAGGAAGAGGAAAGAGAAAAGGAAGACAGACAAGAGAAAGACGGTTTTTGTCAAAATGGCAGCATGTAGGAGACGAAACTTTCAGTTTGTTCCCTGATTCATACTCAGTATCTTTTTTGTTTTACTGATTTCATCCATTTCTTTGTTTATTCATATCTCTACATGTAAAACATTTGAAGAGCTATTTTCCGAAAGGAGCAACATCTTTTTTTAGCAGTTGGAGATAATGATATACATTTCCCTCTATTTACCTTGAACAAAATTATTAACCTAAATTACGAGAGAAATAAAGAACACATGCACCTTTTAATAACAATTTTCCATAGACACCTGAACAAAATCGGGTAAACAAAGAGTTCTTTCTTAATTTACACACATGGATCTAGTGCCTCTTGAAAATAAGCTCTTTGTATGTACATAAATAAGCAATACAACAGAATACTCCAGTTCGATATTTTGGAGAAAGATTATTATCTCACAACTTATTTTTGTTGTATTGAAAAGCTGATGTAGGCCTATGTATTGTATTCAAACGTAACAGGCATAATATAGTTAATCGGGGATCCACAGCAAATATGTGGTCACCTGTGGCTTTCTTGGTATTGCGTCTTGTCTCGCTAACAGAGACATATGTGTTTTTGTTTTGTAGTTTCGTTTGTGCTAGACATCACTGTAATAATAATAATAATTATTATATTTGCTTATATAGCGCCTAACACTTACTTTATCAGAAGTCTCTAAGCGCTCTACAATAATATGCATCATAATTACCCTGGCTTTAGCAGTGCAGCTGTTAAGCGCGGCGTTTCAAGGAATAATTCCTACCAGGTACCCATTTGTTATAGGTAATTGTCATAGGTGTTGCAGTATAAGTTGTTTCTGTGGACTAGCGCATAGTGTAGTCAGTGTTATTTGTTTGATGTTACAAAATACAAACTCCACAGGATTTGATTTTCATAGTACCGCGGTAAAGTTGATATTCAATGGCTAGTTTCAATATCATTTCTTTGAACTGTCGAGGTTTGGGAAATCGCGAAAAAAGAAATGGTGTTTTAGAATTTGTTAAGTTAAAAAAGTTCCAAATATGTTGCTTGCAAGATACACATTTTGTAGCTGAAGAAGAAGCTTCTATAAAACGATTTTGGGGAGATAATTGTTCTTTCAGCCATAAAGCGTCAAATGCCAGAGGTGTTGCTATTTTGTTTGGGGAAGGGGTGCAATTGAATGTAAATAAGATTGAGGATCAAAAGAAGGGAATTTTGTTGCGTTAGACCTGCAGATATATAGCTATGACATAACATTAATGTCCTTGTATGGTCCTAATCACGATAGTGTTAGTTTTTATGCAGATATTGAAAGACTTGCTTTGGATTTTGATAATCCATTAACAATTTTATGCGGAGATTGGAACTTGGTTCAAGATTTTGATAAAGATACATATAATTATGCCAAGAAAAAAGTTGATCAAATGAAGAATGATTTAGATTTGATAGACCCGTGGAGAGAATTACATGTCCTGGGAAAAGAAATTACATGGCGCCAACCTCCTCCCTTTAAGGCGGCTAGATTGGATTACTTTTTGGTCTCCACTGAACTACTGTCACTCGTTAATAAAATAGAGATTTTACCTGGTTACAGATCCGATCATTCCCTGGTCAAGCTATCTTTGAATTTAAATCATTGTAGCGTAGGTCGAGGTTACTGGACATTCAATGATTCGTTGTTAAGGAATGATAGTTATGTAGAAAACGATTGAGACCTATTCAGTCCCATATAATAACAATTCAAGTAGATTTCAGGTAGAAGGACAAGATACACTATATGAATTTACTGTAAATGATCAGTTATTTTTTGATACGTTGTTGACCATAATTAGAGGTGAAACAATTTTATACGCAGCCAGAGAGAAAAAAAGATTGGTAAATTTAGAATATGATTTAGAGAAATAAATTATAGATTTAGAGAAGGCATTGATATAAAAAACGGACAAAAATAGAGCTTTAGTTATATTAAATGAAAAGAAAGTTCAGTTAGAATCATTAAGAAAAGACAAAAATGGAAGGAATAGAGTTGAGGTCTAAAATTAAATTGATGGAATATGGCGATAAACCATCCAAATATTTTTTGAATTTAGAAAAAAGAAATGCTGTGAATAAACGTATTTGCAAATTGGTCACTACTGAAAACAAGGAGATAACATCGCAAGATGATATTATATCAGAAATTGTATTATTCTACTCTAAATTGTATAAAAATAATCCTGTTGTTGATCTAGACTTAAAAACAATATTAAATAATCCAGATATAAGTAAATTAACCGCTTCAATGTCACAGAAGCTCGAAGGAGAACTCTCTATTGATGAAATTCATCAAGCACTTATAAATATGAAAAATAATAAATCACCTGGTCTAGATGGATACACCGTCGAATTTTTCAAACATTTTTGGAAAGAATTACACATATTTTTAGTGAGATATTTGAAATCTGCATATTCATCCGGAATGTCCTATACACAGAAATTTGGAGTCATCTCTTTAATTCCCAAAGGAAAAAAAGATAGACATTATTTGAAACATTGGAGACCCATATCTTTATTGAACGAGGTGTATACATTAGGTTCCGCTTGTATAGCAAACAGATTAAAGAACGTACTTCCTTTTCTTATACATGAAAATCAGAAAGGCTTTATGTCAGGGCGCTTCATTGGAGAGAATATCCGTTTGTTATATGATTTATTATTGTATACTGATATCAATGACATTCCTGGTTTATTGCTGCTTATAGATTTTGATAAAAGCATTTGATTCTATTTCTCATGATTTTATTACAAAAGTATTGCACATTTTTAGGTTTGGTCCCTCTATTGTAAAATGGGTTAATGTATTCTATTTAAATGCTCAATCCTGTGTATTAATCAATGGACACCTGTCTCCAAGATTTTCAATAGAGCGAGGTTGTCGTCAAGGAGATCCCATGTCAGTTCTTATCTTTCTATTATGTGCCAAAATACTAGGTCTTTTGTTTAGAAATTCCGATTCCATTGTTGGTTTGAGCTTACCTGATAGACAACTTAAAATAATTCAATATGCAGGTGATACTCTTCTAACATTGAACGGGTCAGTAATGGAATTAAACGGTGCATTAAACATTTTAGATAAATATAATGCAATGTCTGGTTAAAAAGTTAATATACAGAAGACACATGCGATTTGGATTGGAGGATTTAAAAACAAGAAAGATGGTGTTCTTTTGAATAGAAATCTAAATTGGGTGTTTGATGATTATTTCAGATATTTAGGTATAGACTTTTGTACGGATTTGCCCAAATTGATATTTCACAATCATAATGAAAAATGTAAAGAAATCAAAAGTCAAATGACATCGTGGTTAAGACGATACTTAACTGTTCTTGGAATAATCACTGTCGTCAAGTCATTGTTAGTATCCAAATTAAACTCCCCTTTTTTGTCCCTCCCCAATCCTGGTGAGAATCTTTTGAAAGATATAAATGCTATTTTTTATAGATTCATATGGGGGGGGGGAGAAACCTGATAAAATAAGTAGAAATCAAATGTCACAAAGTTACGCAGACGGAGGGGTTAAAATGATAGATATATACACACATTGTCAATCATTAAAAATGTCCTGGATTAAGAGATTAGTAATTGGCTCAATAGATAGCAATATCCTCTGTCGTTTGCAATCTTTCTTGCCTGAACTGCAAGATTTAAAATTATATATGGGAAACAATTATTTTCGGGAACTGGCAGGTAAAACAAAGAACCTTTTTTTGGAAAGAAATGTTCATGGCTTATAGTACGCTCTTGTCCATGCATTATGATAAGATTTCTTGCCAACCCTTATGGAATAATGATTACATTGAATTAGGCAATAGCTCAATATATAATAAAAAAATTGTGTCAAAAGGGAGTTTGTTTTGTCAATGATATTTTAGACACAAATGGTGATTTGTTCTCTCTGGAACACTTCCAAGAAAAGTATAATATTCAAATACATTTTCTTTTTTATCGTGGATTCTGCGATGCAATTAGACAAGGGTTTAACAATTGTACTATTTTTAACAAGGTGCCACAACCTCTTTTTCCAGATACAATGGCATTTGTTATGAAACGTATTAAAGGAAGTTCACATATCTAGGCAATTTTATTAAAGAGAAGAAAAGGACTATGTAAAAAGTTTTCTTAAATGGATATGCATTTTCGACCTAAATGGTAAGAGTTGGGAAACATATTGTTCTATTGGATTTAATTGTACTATTGATGTGGGCTTACGATGGTTTCAGTTAAAAATTTTGCAACGCATATTATATACGAACGATCTACTGTTTAAAATGAATTTAGTTCCAAGAAAAGAATGTACATTTTGTAATGAACAGATTCAAACTGTTATACATCTGCTATGTGATCGTACGCATGTTAAAAATATTTGGGGTAGGTTAGAGCACTGGATTAATAATGGAACCGGAAATAAATTAACATTTTCATTACAAGATACATTATTTGGTTTAAAAGGTTCAAATAATTATGCATTGAATTGTATAGTGATTGTGGTGCGACAGATGGTGTATACTTACAAAATAAAGAAACAATTGCCCGACTTTGATAATATTAGAGTTTCGATTATAAATTACTTCAAAAACGAAAAGTATATTGCAAATTCGAATTGTAGAAATGATAAATTCACAAGAAAATGGTTTCAATTCAGGAATTTGTTTACTTAAAATGATATTTTTTCTGTATTTGTTTTTCTTTCCATGAGTGTCAGAAATGAATTATTGATTTGTTAGTTTTCTGTTAACTCAACAGTTCAACAATACTTGTATCTTGAAAAGCCAATTTTATTTTATGTTATAAATGTAAATTACCTTGAATATATATTTGTTAATTTGTTTCAAATGAAAGTCAATAAAATCCCTGTGGAGGGAAAAATATGGAGAAAAAAATAATAATATAGTTAAGATGTTTTTGAAGTTTAAATGTTATTAAGCTTGAAGTTTTGTTTATAACATCCTTCCAATATTAATGCACCTTCTAAGACTGGTTATAGTTTCTGAAGAAAAAAATAGTGCTCTGGTCAGGGGAATATTATGTTTATATTTTAGAGTGTATCTGGTATGATAAGTATATCTGGGTGAAGAAGGAGATAATGGAAGTTTGTTGTTTGGTAGTTGGAACGTAAGTTTGATATTATGTTTTTAAGAAACAGACAGTTTGTATGAGATCAGGAGAGGACATTTTCTGTTGTTTTGCGAAACAGATTTTGCATCAGTGATATTCTGTTTCATATATCAGTCTGGTAGGCCTACATTGCAGGCAAGAGTCAGGATTAACATTAATCATGTTATTAATGTTATTACCTTATATTCTCTGAAATGTTATCTTTATGATCCATTGCCGAAAATATTTTGGCACCTATCACCCCCCCCCCTCCACCCCCCCCTCCCCCCCCCCCCCAACCACGGATACAAATCGACACCCCTGGCTACTATACATCGTGCAGTACCGATTCGGCCAATTTGAAATTCCCGTGCGTCATTTATACGTATAGCGATTCCAACGTAAAACAAACTCAAAACGCTATTGTTTGTCATATTTCGTTTAAACTTTCGCCCGACTGGTTCTCTATTTGTTTTCTGCTTCATGTCAGAGCAGTTTGCTGTTAATGTTGGATTCTTTCATGCGGAAGAGGAAACTCGTCGCAACAATGAAAGTTGATTTATTAGAACAAGAAACAATTACTTACGGAATCCTAGTGGGTCAGCAAGGGAAGGGGCTGAGATTGCGGGAGTGCAGTAAAACATGTTGTATTATATGCTTGTATCGTTTCAGATATCAACAGTGAGAAGATCTCGGAATCCTTGACTGTTCAGCAATGCCGCGAGAAGTTAGAGAACAAGTACCTGCATGAATTGTGCAAAATTCAAATGAAGCCATGGGATCACAGTGACTATGCTGAGTTCAAGGATATGCACACGGTGGTCACAATGGTGAAGAAGGACGCTAGTGGAACAGACACGAAAAAGAAGGAAATACTCCAGGGTTCTGTTGCCGAAATATTTTCAACGAAAGTAAACGACAAACTGCCAGCTCGAATCCTCATTTCGGCCCCGGCTGGACGAGGGAAGACCACGGCTGTTGCTAAAATGGCTTACGACTGGGTTCATAGAGAAAGGGGGTCAGCATTAGAACATCTGCCACTTCTGTTTGTTGTGAAATTCCGAAACACAAATGAGCTTACATCGATCGGAGAAGCCATCAAATCCCAGCTTTTGAGTGATGTTGATGATCTCACACCAGAGGGTCTGGAGAGTTTTATCAGAAAGAATCAGGGAATCTGCCACATCATACTAGACGGACTAGATGAATATGCGGGTATTTCTTCTTCACAGCAAAGCTCAGGGAGCAATATTGTCAAGGTCATCCGTTTTGAGGAATTTCCACAGTGTCGAGTCCTTGTAACAACTCGCCCTCATCTAGAGTACTTCTTTAATCAAGAGGAACTTCCAAGGGTATACACAAAGATGTGGATAGAAGGATTCTCACAAGAGAGCTCACGAGAGTACATCGACAAATTCTTCGTTTTAGACTCCAATCCTTATAGCGAACAAGCCGGACATGATCTTAAGGTTTACCTTGATGACCAACCACTGATTAATGAACTTGTTAAAACACCTTTATTTTGTCTCATGGTCTGTCACTTATGGAGCAATGGCCTACTGGACAGACGTACTACTACTCAGACAGAATTACTGGACAGCGTGAATGTTTTTTTAACGCACCATGCGAACGCCCGATCAAAGTCAAAAGTAAAAATCACAACCGATGAGTTAAGAAAAATAATTTATCAAGTAGGCCAAGTTGCCCTAACCGGTCTGCTCGACGATGCTAAAAAACTAGTCTTCACGCCTCATGATTTCCGTAGAGTTCCCGCAATCCTGGATAGGGCATGTGAGCTTGGGATAGTATCCAAGACGACTGTTTTAATCACCGGCCTTCCTCAGCCCAACGAGACAACTTTCAATACCATTGAATTTTATCACAAACTCGCTCAGGAACACTCGGCTGGGAAATACCTCGCTGCTAAAACGAAGAAATATATGTTACGACTGAAGATTTCCAAGTTGGACAGACTGCTGCACAAAATAAAAGCAAACATCGGTGACTATGAGAATCTCATCCGATTCGCTGCCGGCACGGATAATAAACTTTGCATACGAATAATGGAGGCGCTCCTGTCAAACCGCTTTTTGGATGAGAGCGAGCGATATCGCATTCTTCTTGACTGTTCATCAGAGACCAAGGGTACTGTAGGAAACGTGTCTTCGTTGGTTCAAAGATGTGTAACTGCACAGAGTATTGTTCTTAAGTCACCGACTGTCTACACCGTCGTTGGGATGCTAAATCTTCCAATGGAACTAAAAAAACAGGTATGCACATTTTCATTTCACAAAATATGTTTATAATAATAATTTCATAAAGATTGAGTAAGTTTCCATCCCCCTCTATAACTATAAGTCAAAGGATTTAAATTGTTTTAATAGACAATTATTGATTGAAATTGAGGGCATCTTGATAAATAATAATGCAAGATAAAATGATGAATACGTATGATTCATCACCATAATTTGTGCATGTTTGACCGAATATGGCCTTAATCACGGTACTGCATTCCAGAGACGAGACAAATAGTGCGAACAAAAAATACTAGGTCCTAGGGCCTATTCCTATAGGAAAAATGATGAGACTGAGTCAATAAGAGCAAGTAGCCTATGCAAAACAAAGCAGGAGCGGAGCCAGGATTTGTCTAAGGGGGGGGGGGGGGGGGGGGGGCGGGGGCGTGGAATGTACGAAGTTGCGAGCGCAAAACCTGTACGAAGTGGGGGCCTCCCTAAGGGCCCTGGAAAATGTTGAACCTTAAGATGCTCTATGGTACATTCTGAGGCATTCTAAATAAGTTAACTGAACATTAATGTCAATATTTTTTTGTGAAAGGTAAAAAGGGGTGGCATGCGCCGCCCACACCCCTCCTGGATCCGCCCCTGCATAGAATCTGTAGATTTGAGTTTTATTCGTAAATATCTTAACCGTAGTGCCACTGAGAAAACTACTCATGCTTTAATTTCATCTCGCTTGGATTTTGGTAATGGCCCTTTGTTTGGTTCGCCTAACAACCTACTCGCAAAATTACAAAAATTACAGAAAGCTGCTGCTCGTGTCGTGACCCTGTCCAACAAGTACAGTCACATCACACCAGTCCTAAAATCACTCTATTGGTTGCCCGTAGAAGAACGTGTTGTTTTCAAGATTATTTTGCTATTATTTCACTGTATACATGGCTCTGCTCCGCAGATCAACATCGGCTTGTTTAAGCATTACTTTCCTTCTAGACAGCTACGTTCTCAAAACTCTGGCTTACTTGTTACTCCTAGGGTTAAAACAAAGTGTGTGTGGGGGGGGGGGGGAGGGGGACGACGAACCTTCGCTCATGCTGGACCTTCATTACGCAATACTCCCCCTCAATGGATTAAGAATAGCAATCTTTTTAATTTAGCTTATAATTGATTACCATAACCTTTGATGTCTGTACCTTTCCTATTGTACTTTGTATAAATGTATTATGTATTTATTCTTTTGCACAAACTTCGCCTTGAGCATTTGACTGTGGATTTGGCGCCTTACAAATATTATGTATTATTATTATTATTAACATGGAATAAAATACATCTATAACTTATGCATGTAAAGGAGTAGGGAAGGGAGCTTCCAGTACTTTATCGAATTACATTCTCAGATAAGATCAAGCCGCAGTTTCGTTTGCTTTAATGACTACCAGCAAAACAGGATATTAGATAGTTCATAATCTGGCCGATTTAATTGAAAACAATCTCCACAATCGCGACCTCTCTGTCTACGTGCTGCAAGTCAAATATGACTTGTATTTGGATTTCTACCCCAGGCGAAAAGGGCAGGTGTATTAGTTCATTGATACCGCCATCTTGGGCGGCTCGAAGAAAGTGTAGATAATATTATAGAGATGGGATATAAGAACCGGCCAGATTATGGACTAGAGCTGAAATAAAAATCTTCATCAACTTATCGATGTTCTGACTATTAAATTGTGTATATCTCTTTTTCTCTTCACCCCCCTCTCCTTCTCTCTCTCTCTCTCTCTCTGTCTCTCTGTCTGAACACCAGGTTAGGACAGTAAAGTTCGAGGGGTCTACTCTAACTACCGACGTGACGAGTGGACTATGGACCTGCCTCAAAGCCTTTCCGATGCTACGTACTCTCATCATCTCAGACTCGTCTCTCAGTTTCCCTCCATCTCCTCCGGAGCTTCCATACGTCACAAAGCTATCAGCCGAGAGAGTGACGTCACAAAGCTACAAAGGAGTGCTCTCATCGATACCTGGAGTAAGAGATATCGATGTCTCTATCGATGTTGCAGAGACGAGCAATACTTTTCAGATCACCACCGCATCCAACCCTATGAATCAGACTAGGAGTAGGGCTAGGGATGAACAGTTTTTGGTTCATATCAGACTACACGATTGGCCAGTATTCACAACAGGCAGGAAGATTGAATCAGGAGAGACAATTGGAAGGCTTAGTCTTTTAATTGGAAACCAAACCAAAAACCAACAACGGCTGCATGTGTCCGGGGTGAGGGGCAGAGACGAAGAAGCCTTGGTGTACCTGTTTGTAAAGACTAAACAACTTACGTCGTTAAATTCGGGGTAGGTAGATCTAGATCTAGGTCTTTATTCATGTATGGTGGTGTGACCATAGTTCGCTATCTCAACAAATCAGTAAGATTTCGAAAATTTGATATCACTAGATTTATAGGTCTAAATGAAAAGAGAAACCTAAAATTACCGAGAGAAGAAATTTTCTATGGAATTGGAGGTGAAATCGGTAAAATATTGACAAAAGATCGGCAAATTTTGCAGTCTTTTGCGTCCGTTCTGACAAAAATATGAACTTGCCGACAAGGGTCTGTAAATCTTTTTTTTAAAGAGCAAATGTCATCAAAACTGTAAATAAAAAGTGGTACCAACCAGGGGCGGCGATTTTTTTTTCATGACCGGGGCGACACAATGCGAGGGACAACGGAGCAAAGTGAACAAGAAGGGCGAAGGTGACTGAATTTGTGTGTGGAATTTTTCAAATTTTCGGGGGAAGGGGGGGGGGGGGAAGTGTCTCGTTTTGTATGACTTTTTCGTGAATTGCAGCGCGCACACCAATCCGACATCGAATTTTAGATCGTGATATTTCCGGAATCCTTTGACGATACATTTTCTAGTTGCACCAATTTGGATTTAAAAACTTTGCCGTCCATTCGCTAATAATAGAAATAAACAAATATTTGTATAATATGAGAAATCATGGATCAAATATCACATTTTCAAATATGTTCAAAAATATCCAAGAAGTCTGGTGACTACAGATGTTTGTGTTCATGTCGCTTTTAAATTTTAAGACGGCATGAACAACATATAATGTATTAAAATGGTGCTTTATGGATTATTATTGATATCATTATTATGATTTTATTTGTTATTATTATTATCATTATTTAAATATTGTTATTATCATTATTGTTATTGCAAGTATTGTTGCTTTCATTTACCTCTGTAAAGAGGGGGTGCACAATTCACTTGTACTCTCGTTTGACAAGCTTTGCTTGAATCACATTCTTTCCCTCATTCCTTTTCAAATGTTCTTTGTAGGAGTGAAGGTGGTTCTCTAAACAAAAAGAACACCGTCCAGGTGAGTGACTTTTGCTTTACGGGTGCATGCATTTCGCTTTGAAATATTCAACAAAGGGATATCCTCTGAATTAAAATATTAAAGGGAATTGCAAAACAGTTGCAATTTTCGTTGTTGAAGGAACTCAATTAATTATCGGAATATGAATTTAATTCTTGTATTTTCACCTTTACTGAAGTGGGATTCTTAGTCTCAATCAGAATTTGATTGATGTATATAAAAGTGACAAGTTTGTCTATTTGCATTTCATTGCAGAATACTAGGCTTGAGATAAAGCAATGCCAGCTATCTACTGAGATGACCGAAAAATTGTGGTCCCGTCTCAGATCCTTCACCTCACTGAACCATCTCACCATCTCAGACTCCTCTCTCAGTTTCCCTTCATCTCCTCCTGAGCTTCCATCCGTCACAGAGCTATCAGCTAAGAGAGTGACGTCACAAAACTATGAAGGTCTGCTCTCATCGCTTCCTGGCTTGAGAGATATCGATATCACTATCGATGATGTAGAGAGAGACATACCTCAGATCACGGCTTGTCTTCATCGGACCGGAGGACAGCAGCTCACACGCATCAACCTTACAGCACCGCCATCACTCCCATCAGAGAAGAAGAGTGTATCGAGAGAGACGATGAGAGGACTGGGTCTTCTGATCAGAGAACAAACAAAGAACCTACAGTGGCTTTGGCTGCATGGAGTGAAGTGCACATACGAGGGAGACTTGGTTTACCTCATCGAGTGTTGCAGACATGTGAAGGCGATGTCAAAGCTGTGGTAGGTTCTTGTTCAAATCTTGTTTTAAATAGATTAAAATCCTACTAGACGATCCTGTTTAGTTAGTCTGCCGTGGGAAAGCATAATGATACGAATGCGTGAAAGGATGCAAAGGTTAAAAAGTGGGTGTAACCTCCAAGTTAGGACGTTTTCTTTTTTTATATTATTGCTCTCAATTGTAATTTTAGAATGTTCAATGTAGGCCTACAGTCGCAATGAATAGAATTTGAATACCTGCATTGAAAATACAAAATTGTAATATACAGTTGCATGTATTATTATGAACCATTTTTAATTAAAACAAAAAAATCAAATCCTGATGAAATTAATTATCATTATCATACATTGTCATTATTATTATTATTAGTCTATTACTATTAATATTATCCCCCCCCCCCCACTACTAATATAATTATCATAATTTAGTATTATTGCGTTTACTAGTGTTAATATCATCATCATGTTATTATTGTCACTATCTTATTAATTATCATCAATATCAGAATTTGTGAATTTTCGAAGATTATAAACAATGCAAAAATTGGGGAAATTACTACTTTTCTCGGTCTTTTCCCCCTGAAAGGTGTTTCATCATCTAATTTCTAAACTTTATTTTAATTTTAAAAATCAATTTTCAAGGCCAAATCACTTTTGACTTAAAACTGATGCTCGTGTGCTGTTTCATCGAATCTTTTAAGCTAGAATTGATTTTGATAAATTTTAGGTTAATGTAAATGGGCTCTGTAATCAAGGCTAGAAATCTAGTCGATTTTGGGTCAATCAACCACAAAATTGCGTCGCTAAACTACTGTAAGAGATGGAGGTCCTAAAAAGTAAGTAAATTCCGTTTTCCTTCAAAAATATTCATTCTGTTGATATTAAACAAAATTGTTATTTTTGGTAGAAGGAGAGTATTCCTCTCATTTTTAACCGAACGAAATTTGAATTAATATCATCTAGACTCTAGGCCTAATAGATACAACTGAACTAAACTTTCAAGTTAAGAATACGATGGACGAATTGCAACAGTTCATGCATTTCCGTCCCATTCATATAGATCAACATTCATGCATGTCCAACTGTAGCCTACTTGTCTAACGACGTCACCATTTTGGTAAGAACAGGTCCAAATTCATTAAGAAATATAGTTTATTCTTGCATTTGATAACAAAATAGGTCTAAGTCCACCACGGCTTTAGGAATAATCGCGTTGTATGGTTGCCGATAAGTCTAGACTTTTAGAGCTTATATTTGTATAAGTGTAGATTTAGGCTTAGAAAGAATACTGAATAGATTCCAAGTCTAGTTAGATTTTCTAGACCTATCTAGGCTACTTTGTTTTTTGCCAGTAGTACATGCAAGCAGTGCATGTGCGGGCGCCCTTGTTTCATGTTGAAATAACAATCAACGGGATTCTTGTTTCAACGTTAACACTTTATGAAAGAAAATGGGACTCCACAGTGTGAGACCCAATTCAGATCTTGATTAAGATCTTAATGTAGATTTAGTCTACATGATACTAGATCTAGGGTAGATGTAGACCCCGGCCCCCCACTCCGGGGACGGAATGACCGCATGCGTGTTAACAAAATGTCCAGTAAAGGGGTACTTTTCGTGCGACAAAGTCTGGCCCGAGAATTGTATTAAAAAAAAAGGGTGTATTTGACTTTTCACCCGGAGATTTCTTTAAAAAGGGGGTGTTTTTTCGTTTTTCTGTCATCTCTTTGGACTCATTTTTCCGTATTTAGGGGGGGGGGGTCTCCAAGGCAGGAAAAGCCCGCGAAAAGCCCGCGAAAGGGGGGTTCGAAATGTTGGCAGTCCTCAGATAGGGGGTGCTTTCAAAAAGAGGGAACAAGCATACGCGTACCCTAAATAACACTGAGTGGGGGGGGGGGTGTAGACCTAGTCTCTACACTGCACCGTTTGTGCAGGACTATCTTAGATAAGTTAGAAGTTAGAGTTAGTCCTTTAGTCCTAGATCTAGACTTCTCGTATTGTTGTGAGGTCTAAAAATAACAGGAGTTAGATCTAGTCTACATCTAACAGTAACAAGTTAGATTTTATACTAGATTTAGAATGTTAGGTATAGGTCTAGTACTAGTAGGCTCATGTATCAAGCTCTATATTTTGTTTTTCTTTAAGAGTCAGAGATGGAGTGGACCTGGACATTTGAATCATATCCAATAAATAGACCTCTACTCTAAGACTTCTCTCCTAACGTCTTGGACTAACTTCTCATTCTACCTCTGCCCCGAGGAAAAGGTTTGGATCTGCATAATGTAATCCAGTTCAAGGTGTACTACAAGATCCTACCGTGCTAAGTGGCCTTTTGATGAGATTTTCTTAGCAAAGTTTGAACATCGACATTAAAATTAAGGGTGAGGTTTTTTTCTTCTTCTTCTAGACCTACACTCTACATAGAAATAAATTACTAACTTGTTGTTGAGTTTGTAGTCTTGATATTCATTTATGATAAAGGGTTAATATAACGGATATAAGATGCTACAATCACAAACTAAACATTCTGTGTTCTTAATTTAAGAGGAAGCCAACCATGACAGGTCAAAAACATAGATAAATTACTAGATCAGCCAGATTTGGGTCAATAGTGTACATAGCATATTAGGGCAGCTGTAAGCTTCAGCCTGTTTGTTATATACCAGTTAAGGTATCTCTTTCTCTTCTATTCTCCCGAGGGTATTTTTTTTATCAATTCTCAGTACAATAGGGTTTGGTTCAAGATCAGATTATCTAAGATTAAGATTAGACTGCTTTAGAGTCAGATTACAAATGAAAGCTAAAGTTTAAGATCAACACATTCAAGATCAACATTTTAAAGAAATGTTTGGGATCAAAATCAAACTCAAGATGAGTCCAAAATGTGTATTATAAAAAATAACTCCCACGTTCCATAGTCAAATTGATACAGTTATCACATTTTCTAAAACTGTCAATGTGGTTAGTGACACCATGGTTTGACCCAAATACATTTAAATTACAATTAGATTCACTGATGAAAATGTACTTTTGTTCAGTTGAACACATTAGATTAGGTAAAGTGACAACTATTTTTCTAAGAAATATATTTGCTCTCTTTATGGTATATGTATATCTCTGTTTGATTCTTACCAAATGGTTATGACGAGATAATTCTATTCCAAAGCCTAAATATCAATTATGTATTATTTTTGTAACTAAAACTGCTTTTAATATTTTTCATCCTTCTACTTTATTTATTTTCCAATCAAAGAAATTGACATGACCAGAAATACAAACGTTGAAAAATGACACTAGTATTATTCATTTTTGTATTACATAACTTTCAATTCCAAATTCTAGACTGCAAAGCCTGAATCCCCTGCAACATTATGCTTCATATGGAACATCAGCCAGCCTACAGATACAAGCTCACTTTTCCAGCTCTAAGCAAGAGGGACCACAATGCTAAACAGATCGTGGACTCGTCGCTTTCTCATTTAACTACGACTTCCAGTGAAACAGATTTTCAACTGAATTCATCTGAATATATTAAAAGTGCTCCAGTCTGTGTACTAAAATTTGCCATCGAGTATGAGATTATTGGTTTAATAATAAGATTTCATCAAGAAAGGTCTTAAAGGAAGTAAACACAAATTAATGATACATCCAAGAATTCTATTCTTTTACATAGAATTGTAGAATCTTGCAGAAGAAAAAAGAAAACAACTAATGACAGTTGAAAGATAATATTAAAGTAATGACCGGGGTAATAATATGTGCTGCGCCTAGAAACACAGTATTAGGCGCTTTATAAATGTGAGCTATTATTATTATTATTATTATTAAGTTAAATAGCTCTGCAATTTAAGCCTGCATTTTCCAGAAATATCTTGCTAATTCTTGTTGCTGATCTAAAAAGCTATGATTCTGTCATGAAGGTTATTGTTTCTAAACTTACATTACATAGATAATCCGTTCATGGTGATAAATCTTAAAATATCAAATTGGAAATGTTAAAGTAGTAATTCATCTGAACAGCAGTGGACCAATTTGAGGGCCTTTTTAGCAGGCACGTAGCCAAGGGGGGGGGGGGCACGTCCCCCCTAAATTTCCAAGATCGGTTGAACTTTTTTAGACCCATTTTTTTTACCTCGATCGATTACATGTATGTGCCCCCCCCCCCAAACATCAAGCTCTGGCTACGTGCCTGCTGTTTAGAACTCTTAATTAGTAGAGTTTCTGTTGGCATGAATTTGTGTCGATAATTACCTGTTTATACCTGAATTGGATATTCTTAGCAATTGCACAAGAACAAAATAATACAAAAGAAATAACCGAACATTGTAATTGCAGTGAAAACAGATGTGTCTGGCAAGAAATGATATATCAACTCGGATTCATGTTGTCCTTAAAAAATTCTCAAAGCTGATAGAAAAAGAAAACAAACTTTGTATAGACAAACTGTTGTATCAAGAACAACCCATTTCATCAACTGCATGACCTTACATGACAATGTGTATTACCTTTATATTAACAACCATATTGGTTACAGCAATCATTACGACAAATCTTACTCTTTTAATCTCCACCAATGTACCTCGACTACACAGTGGCAGATATTAGCTGCAATAGTTTTAACAACCGGTTGTCACTTAAAGAGCAGTACTTTCATTTGTGTCATTGAGAATGTTCTTATTGTATCCCTTGAAATTAATTGCTATTGCTCATCATTTATAAAATGTAGATTTTCATTAAAGCATAAGAATAGCGATAAGACTTTAAAGCTTGAAAATGTATTTAAATGTTATTTTGTATTTGAGTAATGTATTGTTCGTCATTTAATAACAAAAAGGGGGTTATGCAAACAATGAATGGATGAGATTGTGCGCTAACGCATAATTAGTAATTATGAAATGATGATAAAGGGCAATGATATGTGATTCAATGATGGTGTGTTTGTTTGGGTGATCAGATAACCTAGCAATGCTTTTGTTAGAAGGCAGAGGTTATTATTTTTGTTTTTTACTTTATTTATTTATTGTTATTATTATTATTATTATTATAACAGTTTTGTTGTTGGGGGGATTTGAAAGAACAAAACAATCACTTTGACAGGGACAAAAAGCAAACAGTTGTGATAGCAGTGTGGTTGTGTGTTAATAAGAGAGAGAGAGAGAGAGAGAGAGAGAGAGTAAAGGGCACACATTTATAAACAAATAGATAATTAATGGCCCAAAATTTGCCTTTAATTTTGTACAAAATTCTCCATTCTCCGATACATTAACAAATTGTTAGCCTTCATTCTCGCCTTTTAGTCAAATCAATGCTTGAACATATCGGATTAATAATGGGATGATTTGTTGGTTTTAATTCGTTTTATTTAAAGAAGGTTACTCTCTCAGTATTAACACTGTTTTCCTGGGAAATCCTGTACAAATACACTGAGAGGAAATTGAACAAAGTTAAAATACATTCCATATATATCATATCATGGATTCTTGTTTATGTTTTTATTTGTTATACACCAGAATATAAACACGATTTGTTTATAGATATTTGACCAGCTTATAAAATATAATATACCTCCTTTCAAATCGAAAATTAAAGCAGGAAAGCTAAATTACTCGTTTGATTATTTTATTACCGAAATAAACAGTCTCTGGGATTAAAAAAAGAAAGAATTAAAATTGATCTAATAATGTATATGGATCACTTCCTAAGTTAAAATTATTAATACTTTTTTTGTTTGGGGGAGGGGGGGGGGGATGAAACTGCCTAAAATGTAAATTAATTGTAGACCCTTAACATTTATCTGATCACTTTTAATATCAAGTGTAATGCTTAAGGAAACACCCCTTATCACCCCCCTTCGCGGAATTTGTAACTTTTGTCGCTAAGCAAATTAAATGAGGCCTACAAAATCAAATCGTTCATTGGAACAAAAATCTGATATATAAATCCCAACATGAAAATACTAAGAGTATCATATTTTACGCATACTCTGTCTGTTTCTCTTTCTTAATTTCTCTGTTCTTTGTATAAAGTCTTTCTACTATATGTATTCCTCTCTCTTGTTCGTTATATCCCCCCCCCTCTCTTATCGTGATCTCTATCTCTCTCTCTCTTTCACCCTCTGCTTCTTTCTCTTTACTCTAACATCCAACGCACCTTACCTCCATCACTCTGTATTCTGAACATAGGTTACACTACTGTGGAACTGGAGAGGGCGGCAGACTGGAATCTCATCTCGAAGGTCTTGAAGCATCATCACGCGGCGACCTCTCTGTGGAGCTTGTTCATGTAAGTATCGCTCCACGTTATGTGCACTGTACACTTTCACTATTTCTTATTTTCATCTGTATAATGACCGCTATGATGCAAATATTGTTCTGTACTATCGTTTTTAATATTCAATATCTAAACATTCTTTCCATTTTTGGCCCATTTTCTTCGTTAACGTTTCCTTAGTGTTATTTTTTTTCTTGAAAAATCATCCCCTTCTATGCTTCGTAATTTTTTCAAACTGTTTTATATTTTGAGTTTCCTGGCTTGGGAGATATCGATATCACTCTCGATGATGCAGAGAGAGACATAGCTCAGATCACGGCTGGTCTTCGTCGGACCGGAACTCTTTTGTCTCTGTCCCGGGTCTCTGTCTTTAGTGTTTGTCACAATGTGACTGGGATTTCTTTTTTAGACAGAGAATGTAATGGACAGGTGTTAGATGAATAGATGTTGTTGGTAGCAATTTACTAGGTCAACTAACTTGGATTTACTAGGTCAACTAACTTGGGTCTCTAGTAGAGCAGGTGTCTGTCTTTGTCTGTGTGTGGGGAAAGGATGAGGAGAATGTTAATAGGAAAGTTTTGTATAGAGGATTCAGTAAAAGGAATTTGGATGGACAGTTTTGGCATGAGAGGAATACAAAGAATGTTAAGGAGGTTACTATTGAGAGAGCCAACGTGGATTAGAGATTTAGGGTAGTTTAATCAGATTGCACATGAGATCTCGAGAGGAGCAGACCTTTCAGAATTTGGTCTGACTTTGGGGAGTGAATGAGGGGTGTTGGCCACGAAGGTAAAAGTTACAGCCACAGGCTATAAGCATGCTGTTGCTGGCATAGACTTTCCCTATACTATGGGACCAGGCAAGAACCAGGCAGCACAGGCCGACGTGGTAGAAGCCTCATCAGCCCTCGCCTCAACTTGAATCATCATTTGAACATCTGAACTGTAAGTTACAGAAATAAATGTATTACCTTATTTGTAATTATCTGGAAGGAAGGTTAATTTCATACATTTCATAAAGAGAAAGATATTTTCTATGTACTACGAGATAATGGATTTTTGTGTTGTATCTTGCTTGTTGAATAAGGAAGACTTAACCTTGATTATTGTGTTTGCTTAGAATATATGAGGTTTAAGAAATTGTATTGCACTGAAAAGTTATACATGTATAACTATATGTAAAGACATAGGTGTTATTCTATAATTTCTAGGTGAAAGATACCGTACATGGTCATTTCTAAATGTCGCCTATTTTAGTGGTTTATGTCAGTGAAGCTAAGCTCTAGAGATTGTAAATGATTGTTGTAAATTGTTAGGATTTACATCGCTATAGCTATCGTGTTTATTTTTGTAGATGGTTGGCTATTTGGTTTCCATTTAATTCTAGGGACAAGCTGGGCTCGTAGCCATAACCCTAGGCACCATCAGTGAATGGACATGTGTTCGTATTCGACACGCTCAGGCAACCTACTCGCGTCAAGTCGTTGAGTCAACGCACGTTGCAGTCGTACACCGGTCAGGCTTAGCAAGTCATGCATCATCGCACCGGGTTACACCATACACCAGAGTATTTCGTTCCGCCTATTCAGAAACAGGAAGAGGTGGTATTTACGAACTCTAAATCGGGACTCTCTAACCCACAACAGTATACTTTTTATATAAAGACCGGGCTAGAGTCGGTGGGTGATTAATTGTACGTTATACAATCGAAGGATGACCTGGTCATCAGGTAATCAATTTTCCTTTGGAAATGTGAAGTACTTTGTGACATAATTGAGTACCGATAAGACGACATAAACAGTGATAGGATATACTCCTATCTCAGTTCATAGAGATTCTGAATCATTTTATATTTGTCAATTATTTGCATGTTTAATTATATTGAGCCGATGGCTCTTAAATAAACTGTTTGTACCCTATATTTTTACTCTTGAAATTGCTTGATTTTCTTGTGATACATACTCATTTCATCAGAACCTAATTTATCGTCAGACCATAATAATTTTCAGTATTTAAATCTGACATATTGGCGACCACGAAGGGACTATTTTTGTCTATTTGATAGGTTAGGTTATAATGATTAGATTGTTATCATTGGTTAATGTCTTGTGATTGTTTTTGTGTAATAATGAAAACTTGATCTTCTCTCCAGTTTACAGTGTTTGTAGGTTCAAGACTGTTCGGACGGTGGTGCAAGTGCAGGTCGGGGCAGGGAGGCTTCTCTACGTGCCTGTGCCAGAGCTGAGGGCGTGGTGACGTTTGCGCTGCATAAATTGTCTGCATTTGGCAGGTTTGTAAATTTACCTTGGTGTGGCCTGCAGTATGGAGAGAGATAAGTTTATTACACAAGGGAAAGAGTTTAATTTGGAGGGGAAGGAATTGAGAACGTATGTTGATGAGTGTGTGCGTGAAGCTAGAGATGAACGAGCGGCAGCAAGGAGTGCTGAGACTGAAGTAATAGCTCAACAGATTAGACTAGAGGAACTAAGGAAAACTAATGGGACGGGACCTAGTTCACAGTCGGGGCACCCACGTAGTAGGCCCAGTATTCCTCCTCTTCCAGTTTTCCAAGAAGGAAAGGATGATATTGACAGTTATTTGTCTAGGTTTGAGAGACATGCCGTCATTGTAGGGTGGGATAAGTCGGATTGGGCACTCGCAATTTGTGCTTTGATGTCGGGTAAGGCTTTGGATATTATTTCAAGACTTACAGTTTCCCAGGTTAAGGATTATGACATAGTTAAATCCTCACTTCTAAAAGGATATGATCTTACGGAAGAAGGGTATAGGACTAAGTTTAGGTATGCTAAACTCCATCAGGGGGAAACCTATGTTCAATATGCCCATATAATTGAGAAATACTTAGATCGATGGATTGATCTTAGCTCTTATGATGACAATGTTGAAGGTCTGAAGAGCCTGCTCATCCAGGAACAGATATTTAATACAAGCAGTAAGGAATGCCTGATGTTCGTTAAGGAACGTCATCCGGGAAAGCTTACAGAAGTATTAACTCTAGCTGATCAATATCATGATGCTCATACAGATTTGAGGGTAAGAAGGGTGAAAGCCCAGCAGTCCAGTTCTAACAGTTCAAATAATACTAAGAGTCCAAACAGTTCTACTAGTTCAAGTAGTGATAAAAGATCAAGTAGGTCTGAGAATCCAACCAACTCTAATCTTTCGAACAAGAAATGTTACACTTGTAATAAGTTTGGACATCTTTCTTTCAATTGCCCAAGTGGAAAGAAAGGTCGACGTGAGATGGGATCAAGTCTCGTCAAAGGCAGGTCAGCAGATGATACATCAGCCAGACATGATGCTGCAGCAGGACCTACTGACTCAAGAGAGACAGCTCATCCGAATGACTCGAAGGGTTTGAGTCTCATCGTGAGAGAAAACCTCACCGAAGATGGAACCGGAGTGAAGCTAGCATCTGGCGACACCCTCCCGGTACTATCAGCAGCAGCGAGTGGTTCACCAGTGGAGATGCCAGTCAGCAAGGGAATGGTGAACGGAAAGCTCGTGGATGTTCTACGTGACAGCGGTTGTACGACTGTCATTGTTCGGCAAGACTTGGTGTTGGAAGAGCAGTTCACTGGAGAACAGCGGACTTGCTTGCTCATTGATCGGACGATCAGAACCTTCCAAGTTGCAACGATCGAGCTAGATACTCCTTTCTTCACAGGTAAGGCAGAAGCTTTGTGTGTGCTAACACCCGTGTATGATATTGTACTAGGGAACATTTATGGAGCCCGGCAACCAGCTGACCCAGACCAAGACTGGAAGCCAAAAGATCATCAGGCCAATGCAGTAGAGACAAGAGGACAGAAGCGGAAGGCAGGACGTACAAGGCCTCCCCTTCAAGTACCTGATTCACTGAATGACATTGTGTCTGTGGATGATCTAATCCAGGCCCAGAAGGAGGACAAGGCACTGGATGCTTCCAGGAAACTCGCTGAGAGTGGAGAAAAGAAGATAAGTAAGAGTGGAAATTCGTCTTACTTTCTCGTTAAGAAGGATGTACTCTATAGAGAATATATTGATGCAACCCCAGGGTCAGATGTACTCGTGCAAGTTGTGGTACCCACTAAATTCAGGAATCAAGTCTTGAAGCTTGCTCACGAATCTATTCTTGGTGGTCATTTTGGAACTAAAAAGACCCGTGATAAGATTTTGACTCACTTTTTCTGGCCAGGTATGCATGCAGATATAGTGCGGTATTGTCGGTCATGTGGACCATGTCAGCGTACTTCGCCTAAGGGGAAGGTTACGAAGGTGCCTCTGGGATCAACCCCTCTCATCGATGAACCTTTTAGACGGGTGGCGATGGACCTGGTTGGACCGATAGAACCTGCTACTAGCAAAGGTAATCGGTACATTCTTACCGTTGTAGACTATGCTACACGTTACCCAGAAGCTGTAGCACTTCGCAGGATTGATGCACAGACAGTTGCAGAGGCACTGATGGACATATACTCCAGGGTGGGGATACCACGAGAGGTGTTGACAGACCGGGGCAGCCAATTCACATCAGAGCTGATGAAGGAAGTCAGTCGTCTATTCTCCATCCGTCAGATGACGACTACACCCTATCATCCTGCTTGCAATGGGTTGGTTGAACGTTTCAACGGTACCTTGAAGTCTATGCTCCGCAAGATGTGTGAAGAACGACCCAAGGATTGGGGTAGGTATTTGAACCCCCTCTTGTTTGCTTACAGAGAGTCAGTGCAGGAGAGCACGGGATTCTCACCCTTTGAACTCCTGTTTGGGAGAGCAGTTAGAGGCCCTCTTGCTATCCTACGGGAGCTGTGGACTGGAGAGGTTGATGAACCGGATACCAAGACTACATATCAGTATGTATTGGATCTGAAAGACAGGCTGCAATTGACTTGTGAAGTTGCCCAACAGAATCTCAGCAAATCAGCAGAGAGGTACAGGAGACAGTACAATAAGAAAGCAAAGGAGAGAAAGTTTGAAGTTGATGATGAAGTCCTTCTTCTACTTCCGAGTGACAACAACAAACTGTTGATGCACTGGAAAGGACCCTTTAAGGTGGTAAAGAAGATAGGACAAATGGACTACAGAATTGATAAGGATGGAAAGATAAAAACCTTCCATGCAAATCTTCTGAAGAAGTACTACAGGAGAGAGGAGAGTGCAGGTGGGTTTGATGTTGCTGGTGTTTCTGTTGTGGATGATGGCTTGTCTGAGGAATGTAGCGAAGGAGAGAATGAAGATGTAAACCATTCTTCGAGAAAGGATATTCTTCATCTCCCCAATCTTACCCCAACAGAATCTCTCAAAGATGTGCAGATCAGTCCACATCTAGATGATAAGCAGCGTGAGGAGGTCAACTCTCTTTTACGGGAGTATGAAGAAGTTTTGACTGATATGCCGGGATTGACAAACTTAGGTAAGCATGACATTAAACTTGTCCATAAGGAACCCATTAAGAGTAAACCGTACCCATTACCACATGCTTTGCGAGGTAAGGTGAAGGAGGAGGTTCAGAAGATGATAGATGTTGGCATAGTTGAATCCTCGTCTTCTCCTTATGCATCCCCGGTAGTGATGGTAAAGAAGAAAGATGGGACGATCAGGTTTTGTTGTGATTATCGTAAGTTAAATCAAGTTACCGTAACTGATGCAGAACCGATACCTGATCAGGAAGAAATATTTGCAAAACTTTCTAGGGCCAAGTATTTCACAAAGATTGATCTAACCAAAGGGTATTGGCAAGTACCCTTAACAGAGGAAGCCAAGGAACTGACAGCATTTGTGACACCAGATGGTTTGTATCAATTTCGAAGCATGCCATTTGGGCTAGTTAATGCTCCGGCAAGCTTTAGTCGTATCATGAGGGTTTTACTCCGTGGCTTGCATGGTGTAGACAATTTCATTGATGATATTTTGATCCATACAGTAAGTTTTGAGGAGCATTTAGATACCCTCCGTGAGGTGTTCGAGAGACTGAGGAGAGCAAACTTGACAGCGAGGCCTACCAAGTGCACTGTAGGATGTGTAAGTATCGAATTTCTTGGTCATCGAATAGGTCAAGGAGAGCTTCGACCAGTGCAAGACAAAGTCGATGCAGTTCAAGGAGCTGCGAGACCTAAGACCAAAAAGCAACTTCGATCCTTTCTAGGTCTTGTGGGTTATTACAGACGGTTTGTTCCCAACTTCGCAGCATTAGCAGTACCACTGACTGACCGAACAAAGAAAGGAGAGCCACTTCTAGTGAAATGGGGAGATGCGGAAGAGGCAGCTTTCACTACCTTGAAAAAGAAACTTGCTAGTGAACCCATCCTCCATCTTCCGGACTTAGATCTTCCTTTCATCCTGAGGACTGATGCCTCAGATCATGGTCTCGGTGCAATTCTGCTACAAGAGACAGAAGGGAAGAAGTTCCCTATCGCCTACGCTAGTAGGAAACTTCTCCCAAGAGAGCAGCGCTACTGTGTTATGGAACGTGAATGCTTAGCAGTAGTCTGGGGTGTTCAGAAGTTCGAACCATACCTCTACGGCAAGCATTTTGAACTAGAAACTGATCACCAGCCACTGCAGTGTATCGCGAAATCAAAAGTCGCGAACTCAAGGATTCTGAGATGGGCTCTGGCGCTTCAACCGTACCAGTTTAGCATCACAGCTATCAAGGGCAGTGAAAACGTCGGTGCAGACTACTTAAGTAGGATACCAGATACCAGTAGTTGATTTCAAGTAAAGCAGGAACAGAAGGGTTTTTTTTAATAATTATTATTGATCTTTATATTTTCCTTTAAACAAATTTTCCTTGTATAGAATGAGAAAACCACTCTGAAATTTTCCTCGTATAGAATGAGAAAACCACTCTGAAAAAATTTCTGAAATTATATAAATTTCTTGAAGGAAGGGGAGATATGTCACAATGTGACTGGGATTTCTTTTTTAGACAGAGAATGTAATGGACAGGTGTTAGATGAATAGATGTTGTTGGTAGCAATTTACTAGGTCAACTAACTTGGATTTACTAGGTCAACTAACTTGGGTCTCTAGTAGAGCAGGTGTCTGTCTTTGTCTGTGTGTGGGGAAAGGATGAGGAGAATGTTAATAGGAAAGTTTTGTATAGAGGATTCAGTAAAAGGAATTTGGATGGACAGTTTTGGCATGAGAGGAATACAAAGAATGTTAAGGAGGTTACTATTGAGAGAGCCAACGTGGATTAGAGATTTAGGGTAGTTTAATCAGATTGCACATGAGATCTCGAGAGGAGCAGACCTTTCAGAATTTGGTCTGACTTTGGGGAGTGAATGAGGGGTGTTGGCCACGAAGGTAAAAGTTACAGCCACAGGCTATAAGCATGCTGTTGCTGGCATAGACTTTCCCTATACTATGGGACCAGGCAAGAACCAGGCAGCACAGGCCGACGTGGTAGAAGCCTCATCAGCCCTCGCCTCAACTTGAATCATCATTTGAACATCTGAACTGTAAGTTACAGAAATAAATGTATTACCTTATTTGTAATTATCTGGAAGGAAGGTTAATTTCATACATTTCATAAAGAGAAAGATATTTTCTATGTACTACGAGATAATGGATTTTTGTGTTGTATCTTGCTTGTTGAATAAGGAAGACTTAACCTTGATTATTGTGTTTGCTTAGAATATATGAGGTTTAAGAAATTGTATTGCACTGAAAAGTTATACATGTATAACTATATGTAAAGACATAGGTGTTATTCTATAATTTCTAGGTGAAAGATACCGTACATGGTCATTTCTAAATGTCGCCTATTTTAGTGGTTTATGTCAGTGAAGCTAAGCTCTAGAGATTGTAAATGATTGTTGTAAATTGTTAGGATTTACATCGCTATAGCTATCGTGTTTATTTTTGTAGATGGTTGGCTATTTGGTTTCCATTTAATTCTTTTAGGGACAAGCTGGGCTCGTAGCCATAACCCTAGGCACCATCAGTGAATGGACATGTGTTCGTATTCGACACGCTCAGGCAACCTACTCGCGTCAAGTCGTTGAGTCAACGCACGTTGCAGTCGTACACCGGTCAGGCTTAGCAAGTCATGCATCATCGCACCGGGTTACACCATACACCAGAGTATTTCGTTCCGCCTATTCAGAAACAGGAAGAGGTGGTATTTACGAACTCTAAATCGGGACTCTCTAACCCACAACAGTATACTTTTTATATAAAGACCGGGCTAGAGTCGGTGGGTGATTAATTGTACGTTATACAATCGAAGGATGACCTGGTCATCAGGTAATCAATTTTCCTTTGGAAATGTGAAGTACTTTGTGACATAATTGAGTACCGATAAGACGACATAAACAGTGATAGGATATACTCCTATCTCAGTTCATAGAGATTCTGAATCATTTTATATTTGTCAATTATTTGCATGTTTAATTATATTGAGCCGATGGCTCTTAAATAAACTGTTTGTACCCTATATTTTTACTCTTGAAATTGCTTGATTTTCTTGTGATACATACTCATTTCATCAGAACCTAATTTATCGTCAGACCATAATAATTTTCAGTATTTAAATCTGACAGTGTTGTTGATGATTGTTATCCCATTTTCTAGACTCCAAATGATCAAAAGAATATCGGAACTTTGCTAAATGAAATAATTTATATTTCCTCTCTCCTATGTGTTCATATTACGTTTTTACACGTAATTTACTTTGTTTCCTCTGTCTGGATTAGCACTTCAACATTTTATCAGATATTTAATCAAATATATATTTGTTTTCGGTGTTGTTTCGATGGTACGATTTTTAGTATGATTTATTATCTGTATTCCTTGCATGAAACTGAGAAGTTTATTTCTTCAATTACTTTATTGTTGGCTCTTTTTTTTTGGGGGGGGGGGGTGCTGCAGCAGCTGCTACTAACGTTATAACTGGAGCTCATTCACTTGATCTTGCTGTGTTTCGGTTCATTTAACTTTTCATATTTTTTCCATTAAATTGTTATTTTCAGTTATGCTACCACTCTTAAGCCATTTTTTAATTGTACCATTGATTATGTATGTGTTTAATGTTGTATGCTTTTTAATACTGCCCCCATGTTGCTCTCCGGTTGTCTCTTTATCTCTATTTGGGGCGTTCTTTATCTGCATCAGAGTCGGCGCTCACGGGGAGGGGGCACAATGCGCCCCTTTTTTTCTAAGTACACCAGAAGCGCTTCCTTTTACGGAAGAAAAGTGTTCATTTTGTATTGTGCCGCTGTTCTTTTTTCAATAAGTGTTCCTTCCCCTTTTTTATGTCCCCCTCATCAAATTTGCAAGGTGCCTTTTACTTTGACAAATGACCTTTTCCTTTTTTTATGAATTCCCTTTTCCCGTTTTTCTAACTGCCCATTTTCATCTCTGATGTATGCCTTTTTTTTAAACTGAATGATTGACTAATAGGTTTATTTAGAACATTCCATGTTCTTAATCATACAACAAAATTGACATGAATAACAATAACAATCATGCACGTGTTAAAAAAAATATATATGCAAATTGTCAAAACGATTATATAGACCGTGTCAATTTTTCAGCATTAATGAGAAAGAGCGGAAGCAAAAGGCAGAGAAGAGAATATAGAACAATGAAGGAGTAGAGAACAAAGCTAAGCAGACCGACCGAGGACAAATAAAGATTGGAGAGCCAGAGAGGTAGAAGAGGGTGGATAGGAGATGGAATGTACACCATAGGTTTAATACATTAGCCGTAGCTCTTATAAATCACATATCTGCCTTTATTTACACGGAATAGATATACATGTATATAACAAAAAAATGAGGTACTGCAACTCTTCTTAAATACTAAATAGGAATGAAATTAACATGATCGGGTGAAGTAAGAACAGGAATGATAGAAGCGGAAAGAGGGAAACTGGCAAAGGAATAGAATGAGACCAAGAAGAAGGCGACGAGGGAGATAAATCTAGACCGAGAGAGAGAGAAAAAAAGAAGTTGTAGGTAAGAAGTATTGGTATATCATAGCAATGAATAGTTCGCTATGTTATTAATCATTCATAATTTTGTTAACTTCCTTGCCAAGTAATATAATAGTATAGTCTAATGGAGGTATCTTGTTCTGATGTTTATAGGCCATTTGTACCTTGCGAGGGGATGCTACGCTCTGCGTTGACTTGTTTATTTTGCGACCATGACAGTACAAACGGATCATCGAAGTTCACGAATCTTCCATGCAGAGAGAGTGAGGGAGAGAGACGAGAGGTGTAGCTAGCAATCTAGTGTATACGGCAACGGACTTTGGATCACATGGTTCGCGGTTCGAGTCCCGAAGTAATCTACATTGTTCACTCTCCACCTATGTGTTAAATGGGTTACCCGGGCAAGCCCGTATACAGCGAATGTGAATATAGTTGAAGCTAATGTTAGCTTGTAAAATGGCGCCTGAGCTGGAATTCTCCCCATGCGCCCATGGAGCAGAGCGTGTGCACTTTCACAGTTTCATGGGCGGATTAGCAATTGAATACAATGCTGGGCTAATAATAATTACAGTGTAAATTATTATCCCCTCGCCGACGAAGTCGGAGGGGATATAGAAACGCTGCTGTCCGTCCGTGCGTCCGTCCGTAACAAATTTGGTTTCCGATCGATTACTTCAGTAATATTTGACGGATTTTAATGAATTTTGATATGAAGGTACATGATATCAAAATACAGGATTAGTTCGAGTTTGGAGTACGTAGGTCAAATGTCAAAGGTCATAGCCTAATAAATATGCGAATCTGGTTTCCGATCCATAACTTTAGTATTGTTTTACGGATTTTAATGAAATTTGATATGAAGGTTCATGGTGCCAAAACACAGCCTAAGTTCAATTTCCGAGTATGTAGGTCAAAGGTCATAGCTCATTAAATATGCGAATCTAGTTTTCATTCGATAACTTGAGTAATGTTTGACATATTGCTCCGTTTAGTCTCATTTCACAACGCCCCCTATCGTCAGAGTCAGCAGCCTAACATGTTAGCCTATGGAATGTTACAAACAAAATCGTTAAAAATTCAATTTTTGTTTAAACGAAAAGCACATCCACCCCGACGTACGTTATCACTAGCTCTTTAATCAGTAATTGGAACCCTCATGTCCCATTGACTTTTGAAAGTTCACCCACCGTACTTTGATCAAAATAGGTTGCAAGCTCGTCATTGCCTATAATACACATGTGAAACGAGTCGAGCTTTGGACTCAGTTTGCCAAGCAAACGAAGGATAAGAAGCATGAATTATCAACGATCACTTCTGCTTGGTTCATTTAGACCATTTCATCCAACCCCCACCGTCATTTGTCCATTTAGTAAAACCAAACATTTTGCCGAGGTAAGCAAAAACATGAATATTCATGAACGGTCAGACAATACAGCCTTTTAGTACGTAACGTAGAGTGAATGGGAATGGGAGATGATCCGTCCAGGAGGTAGAGGTCAGTGGTTTGTGCTGACAATGTTCCAGCGAGCGAAAATGAGACAACCGGAGCCATATGCGAATTTTAATGAAATTTGATATGAAGGTACATGGTATCAAAACACAGCCTGAATTCAATTTCCGAGTATGTAGGTCAAAGGTCATAGCTCATTAAATATGCGAATCTGGTTTCCGATCCATAACTTCAGTATTGTTTGACGGATTTTAATGAAATTTAATATGAAGGTACATGGTATCAAAAACATGTACAGCCTACGTTTGATTTCTGAGCGTGTAGGTCAAAGGTGAAAGGTCATAGCTCATTAACTATGCAAAAACACCTAATTATATATGTGAAAATGTGGTTAACTTCCTTGCCTACTAATATAATAGTATAGTCCAATGGAGGTAACTAGTTCTGACGTATATATAATAATAATAGGCCATTTGTACCATGCGAGGGTATGCTACGCTTTGCGTTGACTTAAATGTTTATTGATGTGATTATAAATGGTATATTATATCATTATTATTATTATTATTATTATTATTTCTATTATTATTATCATTGTTATTACAAAAACAGAGGGTGCGATATAGATAGATGGTAACATAAGTATATGTATTAATTATAATCGTATCCATTTATATCGCAATTAAATGAGATTTGTTTCACAGGGTATATGTAAATGCTACTAACAATAATTGTTACATCAATTACGATATATCGATCTCACCAGATACGGTAGGACACTACTACTGAATCTTTCATTTCTACACTTAGACTCTCTTAGCATATTGTTGTGTGGGAGCAGGCGCGGATCCAGCGGGGGGGGGGGGGGGGGAGCGGGCCTTGGCCAATCTCCCCTCCCCCTGGCAAAAAATAAAAGTGAAATAAAAAATGGTGACCACAAATTTACCTTTTTGGGGGTGCTCAAGGGGGGGGGGGTGTGTTTTTCATATTTCCTGGGGAAAAAAAGAAAACAAATTGTTAGTGCTCACTACCCATATTATAGGAATGCCTACATCTTGTATTGTATCGCTTTAATGCAAGTTGTGTAGGCGCCCCTCCTTACCCTAAAGTGACCTTTTATGTAAGTGCCCCAGCTCCATCGCCCCTGCTTTGCCTCGTACCCATTTTTGGCTTTAATTCTGTTCTTTAGATCGCATTGCAATAATTTGGTCCGTCTTATGCCTCTCCTTTTTTAGTCTTTATGTCGTATGGGTGTCCTCGATTATGGCACAACTCAATAAGTTATAAATTATTATATTTAATCATTGTTAAATAAAGCTTTTTCTTTGGTCCTCGATTTTTTTTCCATTATCATTCGTTATGTAAAGCAGTGGCGTAGCTATTGAGGGCACTGGGGCACGAACATGCCACCATCGCATGGTGAACAATTAGAAAGAGAGAGAGAGAGAGAGAGAAAGAGAGAGAGAGAAAGAAAGAGATATAAGGCGATATAAAGAAATAAGAGTGTACAGGAGGAGGAAGAGGATAACGACGAAGAAGATGATGATGAAAAAGAAGAACATTCCATATCCTGCCCTTTTCAAAATTGTCTGTGTTAGTTTGCATTTCATCCACCTAGTGAGAGTGGTGTGAGCCCCCCCCCCCCCCAATAATGCCCCTATCAGTGCCTAGACCCATGCTACGTCATTGGAGTGAGGCCCTGTGTTTTCATATAATGCTAACTAATACTAAACCTATAGATCTATCTTTATTAACAATTATTATTATGAAATAAGGGACTTGAAATAGTAAATTTGCTATTTTGTTGATGTGATGATGTCTGGGAATTGCTTTCTTTCTTTTCAGAATGATGCTCCTAAGGTTTATTAGTTAAGCTTCATGTTGATGCTGATAACAAAATTAGGGTTCCACATAGCTAATAAGTCATTTTCTGCTTTCTGTAACAGGTCTCCTACTATCGACCCATTATGATTCAGGTCTAGCAAATGAAAAAATCATGATACCTGGAAAGGAGGTTACCCATTGTACTCTTTTCCGTTTCATCTTTATTTCAACAGTCCCCAGCTAGAGGATAATTGAATTCGATGATGCATTTGGGAAAGATTTTACAATAATATACACCATTACCTATAGACACGAATAGGAAACAGAATCAAGACTTCTTTATTAAAACTGACATTTATCAGGGCGGTCAGTGGAACAACCATCGGTATAAAGACACTTAAACTCTTGGTCTTATCATAACCCTGAGGTAAAAAGAATATTTCATTATATATATATATATATATATATATATATATACTTAGATTTGGTCTATTCCTCCGTACAGTGCTCAATGCTTATGGGCAGAGCAAAATATAAGGCAGACTAATGGAACATGGTTGCAACTCCGAGTTTCACGCCTTGAAATGCCGCCATGAAAACAAATTCTACCTCTGCAACTTCAAAAGAGACTATACTTAATTAAATATATATATATTTATGTACTAGCACCTTGGTGGAGACTATTTTGCGATACCCCCTCCCATGTTTAAAATTCCATCGCAGTACCTAAGCAACTACAATAGCCCCTTCACCCATGAGTAAATCTTATTTTGAACGTATTGTAGATTGTAGGGTAATCATGTACTTTTTAAAATGCTACCAGTTGCCTGATGATCGCTCGCAAGGCGTGAAACTCGGAGTTGCAACCATGTTCCATTAGTCTGCCTTATCCAATATATATATATATATATATATATATATATGTGAAATCCAGTGAATACGTAAACAATGCATGACTTCTATGTCGTTGAATATTCTTCTTTTTTATCGGAATTCCATTAATCGTAATTCCATTATGTTTTCTCGTTCAGGGTGATGGTCAGCTTCATACCTACCTCATTACCCACACTGATTGAGCCACAGTGCAGCTGCAGCTGACAGAGTTCATTACCTTGTACCTGACATCATTGTTTTTCTCACATTGGGTGAGTTCCAGTGATGACTACACACTACCAAGTTGACATGCAGCATTGTCTCATATCTGATATAATATACCTGATCTACTTCCTGGTATGTATTAACCCATTTCCTACTGGAACCGGGTTATTGTGTATTAAAGCTATGGGACTATGTTGTATCAGTAGTCAACATGTTAACTTCCAGGAGAAATGAAGTTACATTTGTTTCATCTTCATAGATAAAGTAGGCCCCTGCTAACCACCTTTTTGCATTTTCATTGGTAATTATGGTATTGAATGTAACTCTTGCCTCATTTCCATCATCGTACTTGGAATAATTTCACTCCTTATTACAGTCTTTCAAATTATCTAAGCAGCATGTTGTTTTGCATTTAGATATAGAAACACTTATGTACAAAATACTACAAATGTGTTGTTTGCACATTTTATGAATCAAGTGTAAAGATGATCGACGATGTAGATTCATAAAAAACCGGCTGTTTAGGAAATGTTGTGAGAATTTTTCGAAACATACACATTTGGGTTGTTTCCAAAGTTAAATATGGGTTTAGGTACACGTTTCATTCGTTAATTTTGTTTAAATTTGTTTTGCCTTTTCAAAAAATTTGGAAAGCCATTTGAATTTTGAAAATAACTTAAATCTGCAATTGGACTATTTCCCTAATCTTTGTACAAACATGATACTTGTATATGGGATGATTTTGTTGGCGACATACTGCAGAAAATGCATGCTTATAGATATTGTGGATCTTTCAACATATGTTATTTTACACGCCCTCAACGCTGAGTACCCCCCCCCCCCCCACTCCCATTCGATTGGGGCAGAGATGAAGGAAAGGAAACAGAACGTGAAATAATACATGTAGTATATTTTCGGGCAACAGGCCCTCCCGGTTTTATCTCATTTTACTCGGTTTTGTTCGATTAGGATAATATCAATTAAATACAACGATCTATTTGTTAATGGCCTTGTACTACGTTTGGTATTATTCATTATATTCTCGGAGCATTTATATCAAAATAATGCAATTCATGTCAGTACTTCACATCACCATTTAAATTTGAGACATATACCCAATGAGTCCTATGGAATGCATGTAGCTTATTAATGAACTTGTTGTGAAAATGTACATATCTTTATTATGAACCAACTTTTGTATTACATGTTATTTATATGTATAAATGTATATACGTACACACATTATATCATTCATTATTTCGACAACTACACCTTGAATCGCTACTAAAATAGCACTATTTATTGTATTGTAAATAGGTTTGTGTGACGAAAGAATTCACGAAGTTCTTTTTACAAAAGATGCATATATGTGTTGGAAGATTAAGTAATTGCGTGTAATAGTAATTGTTTTTGTAAGTGATAATTCCATTATGTAAATCTTTACAGGTGCATACGAAACTCAAGTAACTTTATTACTTTTCATTATTTCATTCTTTATTATTATGCATTTACTCAAAATATGTGGTTGATAATTTAAGGAGTGTATACGAGTTGTTTCTATCATATATTTATGATGGCACTTGTATCATGTATGAGGATTGCCCTATAGATGACGTAGAATGCTTCATTTGTTATTCACACAGATAAAGTACACATCTTACTTATTTAATGATTTAAATATGATAAGTAGTTGATTTGTATGCGGCGTAACAACAATACAACAAAAAGGAATACAATAAGGTGATGCTAGAAAGAAATGGTTCTTTAATAGTGGTGGTTTAAAGGAAAAATTGTTATGAATACTAATGTGTATGTGTTCTAAAAAAGGGAAATAGAAAACAAAAATAGCAAAGACATAAAGATACAATGCATATAGTAATCATTGGTTTTATTACAACTCTACGACAGTTAAAACTTACATGTATGATATCTGTACAAGAAGATGTATACAAACATTGAGTCATCAGGTTGTGGCAAGTAAACCATCTGGATCTTGATTCCCGAAATTGTTGTAAACGCAAAAATAAATGTTATCACAGATGTCCAAGCAATTGATGGCTCTTTCAATATGAAGGGATGCGTTGTTCTAGCGCCACCTTGTGACTGCTTTAGTAATAAACCACATGAAAAACTGTGCAGTCGATATCCAGGACACAACGTGTAACTTGTTCATTTCTTACCGTCCCTTAGGTATCACAGCTATTACATTTTGAGAGTTGTAATCACTACACTTGAGGGAATTTTAAATTGGCCACACCGGTAATGTCACTGTGATGTAGTGGTGAACAATTTTCCCATTTGTTCCAACATTTAAAAAATACGACCATTTCGTTTATTTTTGAAATGGATGACTCGAAGAAAATCGTTTGTACTTGTAATAATAGGCTATCTACGATGTATTTTTAGGAGTGCCCCAAGGGAGAGAGCATATGGGAGAAAAATGGAAGAACTAATATTTTGTACACGACACACAGAATAGGTGTCCTTAACTATGTCACAATCCACTGGTAAAAGTGCCGACTTGAGAAACGCATATATTATATTTCATTATTATTATAATTTCATTATAGATTAGATTTATTTCAAACTTTCGCCATTCATATTGGTTTATTTGTCTACTGTCATACAAATGAGGATTGGATTGACCCCCTCCCTTTGCCTATAGTGGAGGGATGACGTAATAAATACAGTTTATCCAGAGTGTGATGGGAGGGGGAGGCATTTCCAGTCCGTAGATACTATCTGCGCATGAGTAGAACAATGTTATTAATACCAAACGCGTAGAGATGACAACTGTTATGTGGTCATGAAAGTTATGTAATCATTATTCATAGAGGTCGAGTGGATCTAGAAGAATACATATATTGGGACGGGGACGGGGGGGGGGGAGAGTTGAAGAAACTGATTATTATTCGGAAGTGCACAAAGGGGACTTCTCAATGTTTAAACAATCATTTGAAAGGATCAAAACCATCTTTACACAGAGTTTGGCCAACTTGGTTTTAGTAGGTCACGACATGGCGTATATTATTTTGTTTTGTGCTACGCCGGCCGGCCAGCAAAACAGTATTCGTCATATTCGGCCCAACTCAATTCGGGTTGGCCAAACTGTCCTATAATCAACGGCACTAACAAGGGATTGTTGTCAAGCGCCCTCTTACTATGTTCCCCCGCTATAGAAAGATATGGTTATATACGATTAGGTTTTCGAAAAGAAAAGACATGTGACCAGGCACCACATAACCCTGAAAATGACACATGGTGAGATTTTAAGGTAAAGGTATGTGTTGTTAGCGTGGTCATGTTTAAGTTTTTGGCTCTTCCTGAAACGGTATACTTTTAATCTGACAGCTAAGAAAGCACGTGTGTTCTTGCACGTACACAACCATGGGATTGACAGGGGATCTCCGAGGGACTTTGCCAAGTAAAGAGGATTAATGCTTACCGTTGGGGACTAGCGTGTGGACTTGGATTTGAACCCTAGACCTCCTGGTTACTAGACCACTGCTTTACTATAGCATTGTTATTATCGGCTTTTACTGAACAGTCAGGAGAACAAGAACTCGGAAAGGAACATTGTATGTGAGATGTTAAATCGACATCTTTCCAATTCGTCGCAACGTTAAGACTTCATACAATAATTTTCTTGCTTTAAATCTATATTTGAGGAACTTCAAAAGGGAATATGATTTTTCTCAAGCGTTCCCGTGATGGAAATGCTTAGGACTTTTGATAGATGAAGAATTGAAATGGTCCAAACAAATCGAAAACGTAAGTAAACTTACCCAGAAAAACATTAGTATGATAAAGAGAGCAAAGAGTTTTTTGCCTCAAAAATCCTTAAAGTTACTTTATAACAGTCTAGTGTTGCCACGATTAGATTACTGCTCTGTTATATGGTCGAACAGATTTCATTCTCATACAACTAAGCTGCAAAAAATTCAAAAGAGGGCCGCAAGAATAATATTTAACAAGACATATGACACACCGTCGGCTGATTTGTTCACAAGTCTTAAATGGATGACACTAGACAAGCGGTTTGAGTTAAGTCGCGTTATGATGATATATAAATGAGTTCATAACTTAGCACCTTCTTACCTTCAGATAGGCTTAATCAATCCTAATGATGTACATGAGCATCATACATGGCAAATAGACAGTGAATGTATACGTGTGCCTAGATTTCACACTGATTGTTATAAGTGTAGCCTAATTGTTTCTTCCATATTTGAATGGAATAAGCTAGATAATTCGTTGAGAACGGCTTCCTCTGTCAATTCATTTAAGAGATTGTTTAAACAAAGGTGTAATTTGTGAATGGCTCAGCCGAACATACACTACGTGCATGTTCTGTAATATTAACATGACTTATTCACATAATTGCGACTTAATTAATATTTTCCTATTAACATTACTGTTTACTAGGTTAATGATATATGTTTATTTTGCAAACGAGTATCATTTGTGTAACTGTTCTGTATATATGTTATAAGCGATGTAAATATGTTCATTCAGGGCCCCATGGAAGACCACTACTTGTTGGTGAATGGGCTACCCTGTCAAAAGATTAGAAATAAAATAAATAAATAAATAACTTATTGAAGACACCATACAAAAACACGCGCATATTTCGGTCAATGAACTCTACACTACGCAGTGCGTAAAGGCCCGGTCACACAGCCCTCCACGGGCGTATCGCGGCCGAATCACGGCCAAAAATTTCTGCCCGTGAAGCAGACGCTGTTGGACGCTTTGAGGTCGCGATAAAGACGCGATACAGCCGTACTTTACCCGTCGTTACACGCGGTAAGAAATTCACACGCGGTTGGCCGCGCGAAAATTTTTTGGGCTGCCCAAAAATTTAGACCGCGGGTAATCGCGGGCGGTACACGTGGTACACGTGGTACACACGCGGTAAAGACGCGGTACAGACGCGGAACGAACGTGCTAGGACGTGCTACGGCCGCGGTTAAGACGTGGTTACACGCGGTAGGACGCGAAATTTTAGCGGGTAATCGCGGGTGGAGCACGGTCATAGCACGTTTGTTCCGCGTCTGTACCGCGTTGTTATCACGTGCATTAGCGTGTGTACCGCGTGTAAGCACGGAGCGGTTATGATTTCTACAGCCCGGTTCGGCTGCTTTATTATACCCGTGGCAGGCCGCGGTACCGCCGCGCTTCACCCGCGATAAGGACGCGGAACAGTCGCCGGCGTCTGTTCCGCGGGCATACCACGGGTAAACCGCGGGTAAGCCAATTTTGCACATTTTCCACCACGGGCAACCGCGGGCAAAAAAAAATCGCGAAATTTTACCCGCGATACAGACGCGAAAGGCTGTGTGACCGGGCCTTAAAGTTCAGTGATTTCGGCTCACGAGATGCGAACTTAAAGGAGCCCTCACCCCAAGAAATATTCAGAGAGATTCATTGCATTATTACCCTTTAATCTACAAGTTCCCCCACCAAAGTGTATGAGAGAGATATAAAGCAAGTTATTCTTAGCATAATGAACAGTTAACCAACACGACATGGGCATCGCCATTTTCATGATTACGTGACGTACTAATACGAACTCGTTTAATAAGTAAATGTGTTGACATTTATGGATGCTTCTTTCCTACGTGTGTGTGGCGATGGAGCATTTCATTAACCTGTTATTATATTTTGAACTAAAATTGGACAAATTGCATGAATACATTGATGCTCTTCTTCGGTGAAAATTTTGCATAAAAAATAGATTTGTCAAGTGCTATAATTTTTATTTTTTAAATTAATTATTCCGTGTTATTTAAGCCATGATTTTCCCTTATTGAAGAGTAAATGGTTTGCAATTGAGTTGAAAAGTCTTTTCCATTAGAGCTTTGTACAAGTTCGCCTGTTATGTTACATTATCAAGAATATGGCTGCGCCCAAGTTATGCTATGTTTTGTTGGTGTAAAGTGTTATTTTGATCCCCGGTAAGTGATGTTTTCCTGGCATCTACATGTACTAACACAATGGAGACTATAACAAGCAGTGCATGATAAAGTCTTTTTAAATCAAGTAACAGTTTAACACACAGTTATCATTGTGTTTGGTTAAGTTAATGGGGGAGATTCGACCCACTGACGATACGAATACTAAGTGGATCTGGACACATGATGGCGTTTTTCTATGCACATCATATTTTCACTTGGCCTAGCCCCCCCCCCCCCCCGTAGATTCGCCACTGTAATGTTTCTTGAAATACACCATCTTATTGTCAAAGTGTCAGGTGCAAGTTACCACTAATTTCTAAAAAAAAGCTACAGCAAATCTACAAAAACTCGCGTCTCGACACGACTATTTCTAATACGGGATACATATCACAAGAGTTCGTAAAGAGGCCAGCGATCGACACCTCGTTATTGTCTGATTGTGTGGATGGACATGTTTTCACGAATGTACGTGCAACCTTTGAGAGAGAGAGAAAGAGAGAGAGAGCGCGTGCGAATATGAGGCATGTTTTCACTCAACATCGTGTAACCTTTGAGAGACAGAGACAGAGACAGAGAGAGAGAGAGAGAGAGAGAGAAAGAGAAAGAGTGCGTGTGAGAGACAGGTTTGATTTCCAACGATATAAGGCCATAGGGGTAGTGAACAATTTAAGGGATGAATTCGAGTTTCTCAAGACAGCTATCTTGACAATTATGAATTGCTCAAATGCGGGGGGTCCTACCCTGGACCCTGGACCCTTACAATGTAACATTAAAACCCGTCGGGAATACATATCTATTTAATGTTAAGCCATACGAGCGAGGCATTGTTAAATTATTTTAATATTTTGTCCTCAATTTGATCGCATTCAAATATACTTGTCGACGCTGTAGGTTATTACTTCTTCGTAGGATGGTGGCTGTCGGTCTCTTCAGAACAAGGAATCGAATTTTGAGAACTTTAATTCTTTCTTACCTCAAGCGAGTTACATGGCATTCGGCGAATGAGGATATTCAAATGGAAGCGAAATCCGGACACACCACGATAAGGCTGTAATTGTGATTCGAAAGACTCTTGTTTAAGTTGTCTTAATTCTCACAGTTTACACAAGTTTGAGCCGTTTATAGAACGTCGTACGTGTTGAGCGGGGATTTAGTACAAGGAATATTATTATGGACAACATCCTTAGAAGTCCTGACCAGTTGTTCATTTTTTACTCAGGTATCTTTAGATCGAACAAGTCATCGTGCACCTAAACTAAAGGCGGTGAATGACGTCATTGATCTGCACTCCAAAGGCCTACTGATTGATTATACAAATAATATGAGTAGTTAATACTGTTTCATATTACATATGTTTACGTATGAGAAGTGCAGATTTTCACCTCTGAATAGAGCCCCTTTTATTTTTGACAATTGTCCCTTTTCGTTATCCCTTTTGCCCGTTACCCATTTTTCTTAGATTATGAAGTGTGCCTTTTTCGCACTAATCGATGCCCCTTTTAAACTAAGATCACATAATCTATCCAACTGCTAAAATAGGCATCTTGCAACCTCTCAACGTTTAAACCCATGCCCTTTTAACTGTCATAGAGTAGCAAGGTAACTAATTGCCATTCGTTCAAGAATATATAGATTTAACCAATATGAAGGGGTTTTAAAACTCAAGGCATCTGCATTATCAATATCAATGTCATATATAATTGCCAAACGTGCTTTGACAAAATGTTTTATCACCCCTCATCTCACCCGAAACAATAGATTTATCAGTCTTAGCCAACTTAACATATGCCATTAATGTCAAGCGGCTGAGAGCATTTTTTTCTCACCAAATTCCTCGAAACTAGCTCATAAAAACGCGTTAGCTTATTATGAGCCTATCTCATTAAAAAAAAAAGTCTTATTTATTCTTTCATTATAATAACGTGCTTAAAACCTCATCAGGATTGTGAACTTTATCGGAAGATTTTCTGCATGGTTTTTAATCGTCAGACAATCACAAACATCAAATCCAGCACTCCGAGGGGGGGGGGGGGAAGGGACTAAAAAGATACCCCAGAGGGCATACATTTTTACTTAGGACAAATTTCCCCTTTTAGTTCAGATAAGTGTCCCATTTTTCCTTCTAGTATTATGTGCACCTTCCACATTCCTATAAATGCCACTTACCATCTCTGATAAATGCCGTTTTTACCTCTGATAATTGCCTCTATTCAATTCTTAGAGTTTCCCCTTTTATTTGTAAGAGGTACACCATCCTCTTGTATTACGTGCCCCTTTTCACCTCTGATAAGTGCCCCTTTTTAATACACGTACCCTCTTTTCCTTTCCAATAAGTGCCTCTTTTTCGTGTGATTAGTGCCCTCATTTTTTCTTTCCTCTTCTCATAAATGCCCCGTTTAACCTCTGATAAAATAATGCCCTCATTGGAATCTAGTAGTAGCACGATTATTAATAATAGCTAGAATTACAACTACGACTCCGTATAATCGCTTTTTTCTGGTGGTTGAATTCTTGTGGTATGCACTCGATGAAAGGAAAGCAAATCACAACAACAAGAATCTGATCTATTTGTTATAGGCTATGTAAAATCGAATACTTGTTTCTTGTCCGTTTTTTTGGTCGAAAATGAGGCGTGGGTGTTTTCATATTTTGTTCATACTTGATATTTTGATAAGGGGGCCGTACATACAATTGCTATTAGGCATGGCTCCATATTAACTTGTGCTTATAGTCGTCTACGGCAAAATATTTGAGGTAAAAACAATAAAGAAGAAAACCAAAGTTTATTAAATATTTGTTGAATTAAGTACATCTATATAGCGTACAAACAAATATTTGATTTTTTAAATAATATATGTAGTCGAGTAGTTCATAGATAGTCTTCAAAAAGTAAGCAAATCATAATAACAACACTACAATAGAGTACTTTTTATAAATGAGTAGCTACGATATATACATCAATCTTATTAGTACTATACATGTTTATTTTAAACAATTTAGAATACTTTGTTATTTTTAGTTATTTTGAGTGTCTGTTTGTACATGTGGTTTTGGAGGCAGTTACGTTTTAGTGAATGTGAACAAATCAAGGCCTCCTCGAAGTTCAGTCTGTAATGCCCTCTTGCGCACACCCTACAGCTAAAGCAGCTGGTGAGTCGTCGGCAACGCGCTGCACTAACATGTGTGATATTCTATATACCACTTGTTAAGACTATTTATGGAGGAAATTCAGGCTAATTAAGTTCACATACCTAGGTATTACCTAGTTTGTATGTTTGTTGGTTATATAACGACACTCTAGACAAATTTGCCCACCCCCCAGGTCAAATAATAATAAATATATAATAAGAATTATGGACATGGTTCAGTATGGAGATCTAGGAGATCTACTTGACACTACACCATTTAAAACGGATTGGACTGATCTACTTGACACTACACCATTTGACACAGATGGGACTGATCTACTTGACACTACACCATTTGACACAGATGGGACTGATCTACTTGACACTACACCATTTGACACAGATGGGACTGATCTACTTGACAATACACCATTTGACACAGATGGGACTGATCTACTTGACACTACACCATTTGACACAGATGGGACTGATCTACTTGACACTACACCATTTGACACAGATGGGACTGATCTACTTGACAGTACACCATTTGACACAGATGGGACTGATCTACTTGACACTAAACCATTTGACACAAATGGGACTGATCTACTTGACACTCCACCATTTGACACAGATGGGACTGATCACTCATGATACCGTGATAAACTTTCATGCATGTTTAAGACCTTAATGAAGTTTCCCGTTAACTACAAATTTATTTTAATTTAATTTATCTACATCTCAGATATCACCGAATTAAATTTGTATCTGAAGCTAAAAATATCAAATAACCAAAGAAAAGACCAAAAAGGAGGCGGGCGCCGAAAGAATGCTTGCGGAAAAGAGAAACTAGGAATATTTTTTACTTGGCCTTAGTGTGGAAGAATACAAAAGCAGCAATGCATGTACCCTGAAAAGAATATCTCTTTAAATCGTTCACGCATAATTGATTTCCTTGTGCAGTGTAGTGAGGTAGTGATAATATCTTTTTATTGACACTCGTTTGTATAACTATTTGAGATATGGCGTGTTTCAATTTCTTTCGCTTTTGGCATACAAAATACAGTTCACAATGACAATCTCTCTCTCTCTCTCTCTCTTTCTCTCTCTGAACAAATAGCATACATGTTGATGCAGAATATACAGCAGTATCTATTTTTGAAACCAATAACTGCAGTCGAAGTTAGAAGTCAAGTTTTGCTAATCGCTACCGAAAAGGTTTGATGTCATGATGTTTTCCAGTTAAATTCATTAAATTATCCCCCTATATCACATCCACTGACAAATATATTTAACCTGTCATTATAAACTGGCAAGGTACCAGCTGAATGTGAACAACTATCGTTGGCCATTGCTGCTCTTTAATACAACCATGACGAGGCAATTCACTCTTTCAGCTTGAACTCATAATATTTCGTGTCACAGTAGATTCCGCTCTGTTGATTCCATTGTTCGGGGGATTTAGCAGAGAGCGAAAAAAGTATATTCTCACGATACCGACGATGTATTATTATTATTCTTATTTCGTCATCGTCTCATCAATACTTTTGGAATATTTGTAGGACAATAAACGAGATTGTGGTACCTGTGTGTATCGCCACGTGGCAGATATTTTTACCAGTACCAGGTTCAATAATTTGAAAGGAAACTGAATTTGAACCCCAGACCATCCTCCTACTCCCTCCCCCGTCTCTCTATCTCTCTCAATATAATCGGAGAAATGCACACGTCCTTTTTTTGTTTTGTAGTTGAGTCCTCCCCCTAGCTACCCCACCACATTGGGGGCTACGCCACTTATTTACATGATTTTCTACCTTATCCCATATAGTAAGTTTACAGATTCCAGATCTTACAACAACAACAAAAAAATGAAAACAAGGATAATGAAGTTAACTTAGTTAAGGCCTCATGTTTTCAACGTTTTCCCAGGTTTGTAATTAACTGATCTTTTAAAGTGTATGATTTACCATATTGAGTATTAAAACGTGGTATTTACAAGACAGAATGTTTGTATCAATCGTGTACATAATGATGATGAAATAGTTTACACTATCAGGGTCAATAGTGTTAATATCGATCTCCATTTTATAAAGGCGTTTCAGATAATTATTACTATCCCTTGGGTTAATCGTCTTGATTTGTTGTAATTAAATGTCTTGATAATAGGCAAAATGCCATTAATTATTGTTTTCAAATTTATCCTTTTTGCATCTTTCCCAAGTTTTAATGGATCAGTTGATGCTGGAGGAATAACATGAACATCTTGTTTGCATGATCACATTCATGGCTTACACGTTCTATTTCCAATGTTGTCTTTATGACTTTGAGTAGTGCCCCTTTCCCTTCTCATATTAAAGTGCCCATTTTCACCTCTGGAAAGAGCCCTATCCAAATATGATAGGCGCCCCTTTTAATTTGACAATGGTCCCTTCTCCCTCTCATAAATGCCCCTATTTTAATATGATAGATGCCCCTTTTAATTTGACAAGGGTCCCTTCCCCCTCTCATAAATGCCCCTATTTTAATATGATAAGTGCCACTTTTACTTTGACAAGTGCCTCTTTCCTTTGCAATAAATGCCCATTTCCTTTTTTATTAATGCATCTTTCCCCGTTTAATAAGTGCCCCTTTACATCTCTAATGAGTGTCCCTTTTTAGATATGACAAGTGTCCCTTTTCCTTTGTAATACATGTACCTTACCCCTACTAATCAGTGCCCGGGCCCATTTCGGGTGCTAAAAAATGTCCATTTTCACCTCTCTGATAATTGCCCACTTTACTTTGACACGTGCTCCTTTTTTCCTTCTGATTGACTTTTCCCTTCTAAAAAAGTGCTTCATTTCCTTTTCTATTAAGTGTTCCTTTCATCAATGTGAACAAGTTTATCTTCCTACTTTTGATAAATCATCTTTTTCCTTTCTATATAAATCCCATTTAATAAGTGTATTTTTTCTCTATATTTCCCACTGTCGCTTACAAAACGTGTGCTTTGGAGCTCATATGTAAACAGAGCCATATCTAGTTTCAAAGAATTGGAGTAGCTTTGTGTAGTAAAATGTACCTTTTTTCTATCACCACGAAGATAGCCGAGGAGGCAGAAGGCACAACGCCCTTAAAGTACGAACTGAGCCCCTTTGTATAATATAATCGTGCTCGTTTTCAAAGCTATTTAATGTCCTTTCTCTATTTAAGTCGTTTTAATATAGGAAGTGTGTCTTTTTTAACACTAAATGTTTACCCTTTAAAGATAAACTTGAGTTCTGGTGAAAGCAAAGGTGTGGAATGGATCAGAAAAGTTGATCATATAGCATGTAAGTAATGGTGTGTAATGCAAGGTTCTGGAGTCAACAAAATCATAATAAATTTGACCGAGTCTTGGTAAAGTAACAATCACTTACACAGAAAGATGTATATGGGACAACACACATGGTGTCGGGGCTAGTACTACCCAGATTTCCTTATCTCTCTATGCTCATTACTCAGCCAGTATATATTTTCTTCCAAAATTGTTTGGCACATGACATTTATTTGTAATCTTGAACATTCAGTGTAAGTTTCGTTAGATTCTGTGAGAATTTTTTTTTTTCTCCAGAACTCAAGTTTATCTTTAAACTACGCTGAGCATATCCGAACACCTACTCCCGGACAACTACCCCCAGACAAATACATCCTAAGATAGTTGTCCGGGGGTAGTTGTCCTGGAGGATGGTTGTCGAAGGGGGTTGTTACCTGCGGGTAGTTGTTAGGGGGTAGTTGTCCTAGAGGTTGGTTGCCCTAGGGGTAGTTAGCTGGGGGAGGGGGTTATTACCCAGATGGTAATTTTCCCGTGGGTAGTCGTCCTCGAGGGGGGTTGTCCTAGGGGGTAGATGTCCTAAAACCTACGTTGAGATATGTTGAGGTTACCATTTGTATATAGGTTCCCCTCTTCTTCTTTTGGGGGGTTGTTGCACCCCGAATGTGAAAGACTCTCCGCCACCCCTGCAGTGCAACGTCGAAACCCGACACGAATAATTATCTTTATAATGTTTATTCATTCGAGCGCGGTATTGTTAAGATTTCTATTAATTTTCCTCAACCTGATCGCGTTCGACTAGACTTGTTGACGCTGTTTGACATTACTTCCTCGTAGGCTGCTTCATGTCGGTCTCTTCGAAACAGAGAGTCGACTTTTGATACTTTACATACTTTCTCAACTAAAGCAAGTTACATCGCATTTGGCGAATGAGGAGATTTCAATGCAAGCAAAACCGGACACTTCAACATTTGGCTGGAATTGTGATTCGGAAGACTCTTGTTTAAGTTTTCTTCGTTCTCACACGTTAAACCTATTTGAGCCGTTAAAAGAACGTCGCACGCGTTAGGCGGGGCCTTAGTACACGGATGATTATCACGGACACCATTTTTCGAAGTCGTAACCAAATGTGTATAGTTCATTTATTACTCAAGTATCTTTACATCGAAAACAACTCACCTTGTACCTCAACTAAAGGCAGTGAATGACGTCACTGACCTGCTCTTAAAGGCCTACTGATTGATCATACAAATAGAGTGAGTATTTCATACTGTTTTTAATATGATATATTTTTAGGTATAAGAAGTGCCCTTTTCACCTAAATATTATTTAGAGGGCTTTGTTATTGCTATTTAATGTTTGTGTGTTAATGTGAGAGTGGGTTTGTACATGTGGTTTTGGGAGGCGGTTGTGTTTTAATGAATGTGTGGAAATCAAAACATTGCAATTAAGAACCAAACATGCTCGTAATGTCCATATACATGTCAAGTTCTCAAATGTGTCTGTTTGGTGGTGTTATTGTTACAATACAGGTTTTTCGAAAATATGTATTATCGAAAAATTAACACATTATCTTGAATAAATCAACACTCTATGCCATTCAACACCAAACGGTAGGCCTACATATTATACAGTTACTATTCACTTGCCATGTAGTTTCTATACCCTAACAAAAAAGCAAGAGACTTGAATAGTTCTGGCTGCCCTCTTGCGCACGCCCTATACAGCCAAATCAGAGGGCGAGTCGTCGCCAACGCGCGCTGGAAAACACTAGCTAGGGTCACGTCTAGTTAGGCCAATTTTGTTTAATGGTGTCTTCAAATCGGCTTTATAAGGAGGAAAATCTATTGAAGAAGAGATTTGAAATTATCGACATTTTTTAAACACTTTAAATCGTGTCTTCCAATCCTGTACAACGGGGAAATTCACTAATAGAGATTTTAGTTATTAAAGGCATTGGGCCTACCGTAATAAAACAACAGAAAAAAAGAAAGAAAGAAGTTTTAAGCCGAAGTGGAAAAGGAAGATGACCACAAAGTACGATCTTCTCTTTTTATATTTTCCCTCCTATTAAGTTGTTATTCCTCACTTTATTCATATGTCAGTCTTTACAACATTTTCTTCCTACATGTTATTATATCCCTTTATTTCCGTTCTATTTTTTCTATCATGTAATTTTGATTTCTCCACTCTTTTCTTTCTATCTTTATCATTGTTAAAGAGACTTCGTAGCATTGTTCAGATGAGAGAAAGTGGTGTTTATGTAGTGACGTCAATGCTTGATGTACAATTACAGATTATCTGAAAGTTTGAGTGAAAACAGACCATTATTAATGATAACAATTGGGACAAACTGATCTGATCGATTCCTCAATTCTCCCAACTATATTATTACTATTTAATTACATTTTTGGTGAATATAAATCTTCACAAAGCTATGAATTGGCTCCATTTCAGACATTTAAGTGTTGAAAGATTCTGAAAAGACTGTTTTATGTCTTATTTTCATGGAAAAACGGTTGTGAAATTTCAAAAATGGTTGGGAGAATGTACTATTAGAGGTGTCGCAGAGTGACGCTTTCAGAGAAAACCATAAATATCTTTGTGGTTTAATATTTTTTTTCAGGATTTTTTTACATGTTAGAGGGTTAGTACAATAAAAGGAATATAATAGGTAACATTTCATACAACAATAAATTATGCATTTTTTTCATTAACCTTCAGCAATGTTACCAAGTCACTTTAAAGGTTGAAAAATTAATAATTTTCAGAATCATCAAATTTCTAAAAACAAATGATGCATTCTAATACCATCAACATGGATCTCGAAATTAATATAGTTCTAAGTTGTCTTTCATCAACTTGATAAATTTAACTTTGAAATTTACTCTTGGTATCTTAAACGATTTCAAGAAAGGATTTGACACAATTGATCATAATATGCATAAATAGGTAAACTGTCTGATTGGTTCATTTGAGGGTTACCTCTTAAATGGTTTACGGACTATCTTAGTAACCGATTTATGTTTGTTCAATGTGGTTAAACGTTTTCTGAAAGGAAGAAGATAAGATGTGGTTTTCTATATTAGGGCAAACCCTGATTGTATCCATATAAATGGTCTGCCATCACTTACTAAATATTTTCGTTTTTGGCTCTCTGCCGATGATTCCAACCTATTTTCATACTTTTCCAGATGACTATGTTAAATTGATGTAAATAAAGTGAATAACAACAAAAGATAATACAAAATAGGACATTGGTATCAAACTTGACATTTCAATCGATGAAAGCGAATTTTATGTTAATAAGTAATATGAAGAAATATAAATGGTAAACAGAAAATCGATGACGAGGAAATTAAAGAGGTTGATGTTGCCCTTTTTGTTGAGATTGATGGACACCTTCCTTTAAATTGACATATTCGTTTTGTAAATCAGCGTATGGGAAAGGAAGTTGGAGTACTATTTAGATTTCCAAATTGTGTTCCTAGACATACTTTGATATTATATAAGGCATTTCTACTTCCCACATTTCTTGCGGAATAGAGATGTTGGGAAGCAGTTATAAGACTAGCCTAAGAAGCATATTGTGCAGAGAATGGCATTTTGTGTTATAATATTTAGTGAATGAAGAAGTCATGCAACTCCACAATTGAAACGATTGCGAATCATAAATGTATTCAATTTTCATGATTTATCGATTTTTACTTTTGTATTTGATCTACTTATTAGCAATTTGCCTCATATTTTAATAGAGTGCTCTGAAATTATAGAGCACAGCTATTCGAAAAGACAAAAATAAGGTGTACAATTACGTCTTTCAACATTAAGAACGACACAATGTAAATGTACATGTCTTTTGTGGGCAGTGATTTTGGGATAAATTACCTAGATTTATAAACATTCGATTACATATTAACAGTTTGTTTATTGTAAGACGTGTTCAGAATGTTTAGTTTTTAAGTGCCGATCCTAATATTGTATTCATAAATTGTGCTTTGTTTCGTTTTCTGAACTTATTTGCACCAAAAGACTTTGTTTGACTGTAAGGGGTCAAGCCCAATGTCTCATGGGAATGCTTATAGGGAAAAGCAATATTCGGATTGTTGATGAATTTGAGCAACAATCGTTCGCCAGTGCCGCTCTTTATAACATCCATGACGGTGCAATTCACTCTTTCAGCTGGGACATCTAATAATTCACGTCACAGTTAATTTTAGTCCACTGATTCTACTGTTCTGGGGAATTAGCAGAGAGAGAAAGAAGAATATTCTCACGATTTACTACAATGTATTATTAGTGTTATTTCTTCATCGTCTCTTCAATGCTATTTGGAAAATATTTTTATGACAATAAACGACATTGTGGTACTTTTTCATTTACCGTCACAAGGCAATTGTATGGCAGATAAATGCCTTAGTACCAGGTTGAATAATTTGAAAGGAAACTAAATTTGAACCCAGGGCCATACTACTACCCCCCCCCCCCCTCTCTCTATTTCTCTCTTTCTCTCTCTCTCTATCTCTCACTCTCTCTCTCTCTCTCTCTCTCTCTCTCTCTCAATGTAATGGAAAAATGATGCACGTTCCCCCAACCCTCTTGGAGCTATGCCACTGACTTACATCTTTATCTAGTTTATTCCAAAGATTAAGTCTTACCATTAATGAAGAAAACAAGAATGATACAGGAAATACTTTTTATAGCTACCTCTTCCCAGGTTTTTAATTTGCTGTTCTTTAAAAGTGTACGATTTACCATGGTGATGAAGAAAAGAGATACGTTCAACATGGATGCTAGTATTTGTATTAAAATCTTGACAATAGACAACGTGTCATAATTGTTGTCTGAAAGTTTACCCTTATTTCCATTTTCCCGAGTTTTGCTTATTGATTTGATACCGGAGGATTGACATGAAAAACAATTAACTTATGGACTTGTTTACACGATCATATTCATGTCTTTGACATTCTATTTCCAATATTTTTCGGAATGTTTCCAAAACAATATAATTATTGTCGTTCATAGTTTTATCTAGCTTTAAGTGTCGTGATATGTTGGGGGAAGTAATCTAAGCAGCATTTGTTGCTGCATTTGAGCAACAATCGCTCTCTTTTCCGTTGCTATAAGTCTCCTTTTTACTCTGTCGAGTGCGAGGAGTGACCCATTTTTACCTCTGGTAATTCCCATTTTTACTCTTTTCTATAAATGAGTGTCCTTTTTCCCTTTGGATATTTGCCCCTTTTCCTTTTCCCATAAAATGGGCTTCTAATTTAAAGCGATTAAGAACAAGTTTTTCTTTACTTTCACCCAAAGCTGGCTCGCTACGGTCGTTCGTATAATTATATAATTTTGTTTCTTATTAAAGATCTTTTTAGTCTTTCATGATAAGATTGTGCTTAAAACCCCATCAGGATTTGTTTCCCTCTTTACATGATGTATATAGATGTAATTTCTGGCACTGCGACCTCACGAATCTCAAAATGTTTGCTCGCTCGCTTCGTTCAGTCGCAAAAAAATATTCATACAATCACACCCAACTGCAAAGTACATTTATGATGCTTAAGCAGTATATTAGACCATGTAAAGAGAGAAACAAACATTGAAATCATCTCTGATAATGTAATAACAATGTAGGGGTATATACCATTGTCTTAAATTCATATTTTTTTCGCATTTTGGTTTCCCTATGTAGGTGCCCTTTTTCCGGAGAGTGTCCTTTTTTGTCAGACCAGATATGAAAAGGGGCACTTATGTAAATGAAAAAGGGGCACTTATAATAAAGGAAAATGTGCATTAGTTGAATGAAAATGGGTACCGATCAGATTTGAAAGGGGGCATTTATCGGATGTGAAGGGGGCACTTATCTGAAGTGAAAATAAGTATTTTCTCGTACTTGAAAAGGATCATTTACAAGAGAAGGGGCACTTATGAGAAGGGGAAGGGGCTCTTTTTGATGGGGCACTTATCATTAGAAAAAGGGGCACTTATTAGAAAGGAAAAGAGGCACATATGAAAATATAAGGTACGCTTATCCGAGTTAAAATGGGGGTAATTATTAGAGGGGAAATGGGCACTTCTTACAAAGGAAAAGGGGCTCTTGTCAAAGTAAAAGAGGCACCTCTTAGATTTGAATAGGGCAATTATCAAAGGTGAAGGGGGCACTTATCAAAAGTGAAAAGAGGCACTTATGAGAATGGAAAATGGATATTTATTGCAAGGAAAATGGGAACTTGTCGAAGTAAAAAGGGCACGTGTCCAAATAAAAGGGGCACTTATCAGAGTTGAAAAGGGGAAGGGTCACTTTATAAATTAATAAGGGCACTTGTGAAAGTAAAAGGGGCACTATTCCTATGTTAAAGGGGCACTTTTTGAGTGCTTGAAAAAGTTGGAGGGCACTGTGACCCCCCCCCCCCCCCCCCCCCCCCCCCCCCCGCTTCCGGAAGGGCCGCCTCTGGACTTGATCCTCGAATCCGTAATCATCGATGGTACGCCGGGCGTATAGTTTTGGGGATCACGCAAAACCCAAAATTTTCGGCTTGCCGAAAGTAGAGAAAGATCGATTTATTACCTTGGTTTACATTGTTTGAAAAATGAAATCGGCAAGATTCTGGACTATAGGTTTGTATGTGTTGATGGCCAATGAACCTAACAATGTCGGTCTTGCTGGCTTTCAGAAAGTGTATCTGAGGCTTCATGTGGGCTCAACTGTTGTACACGACTCTTGCCCTGACGACCAGGGGCGGCGATTTCTTTTCATGACCGGGGGGGGGGGACGAAATGCGAGGAACGAGGGAGGAGTGACGTAATGAGCAAAAACGTTTTTTTTTTTTTTTTTTTTTTTTGGGGGGGGGGGAGAAAAAAAAAATCACCGCTCTTACATGTTACATGCAGGCCCCGCGGAACATTTTTCAAAGTGGGGGGGGGGGGGCTAAAGTATTTGCGGTCAGAAAGAGTAAAGCAAGTGGGGCGTAAATTGGCATGGGGTCCAGGGGCAAAGCCCCGGCGGGGGTCAAGGGGCGGAGCCCCAAGAAGCTCAGAGTTTGTAGGCATTTAATAAGGGTCAGATGAGCATATTTTGATACCTTATTTGTGACACTTGCACGCATGACCGGTGGGGGGGGGGGGGGGACGAAATGCGAGGAACGAGGGAGGAGTGACGTAATGAGCAAAAACGTTTTTTTTTTTTTTTTGGGGGGGGGAGAAAAAAAATCATCACCGCTCTTACATGTTACATGCAGGCCCCGCGGAACGTTTTTCAAAGTGTGGGGGGGGGGGGCTAAACGTTCATTTATATTACGATCAGATGAGCATCCAGGGGCCGCCTTAGGGCCCTTGGTGGGGTCTAGGGGCGGAGCCCCCGGAAGCTCAGGGTGTTAGGCTTTTGAATATGGTCAGATGAGCATCCAGTGGCCCGCTTAGGGCCCTGGTGGGGTCCAGGGGGCGGAGCCCCCTGGAAGCTCAGGTGTTTTAGACATTTAATTATGGTCAGCTGAGCAACCAGGGGCCCGCCTTAGGACCCATGGTGGGGTACAGGGGGCAGAGCCCCGGAAGCTCAGGGAAAACCATGCCATTTCAGCAACATTTGTAAATTAGTCACTGGTATCGAATTAGAAATATACCACGTTTGAGTTTTATATGGAGGGTGGGGGGGGGGGGGGACACCCCCAAGCCCGGGTGACTGAGCATAGTGAATGAGAGGGGTGAAGGTGACGAAAGTGACAACCCCCTCAAAGGCTTTGAAGTTGTGTTGTATTACAAAGTTATATTCCTTAGAAAAACTATAGTTTGAAAACAAACAATGTACTTTTTCACACTTGTACATTTTGAAGGATATTATGCGAGGGAGCATAGCTCCCGACCCAGAAGATTTTTGCATTTTTGTTTGTCTAAATGCTGCACTCTTGGGCCCTCCAAAGCCTAATAGTGTATTGCAGTCTTTAGTCAGTATTAATTTGATGTACATTATTTGTTTGCGCTTTTTCAAATTTTCCGGGGGGACGATACCCCCTACAAAAATCGAGGGGGGACGTGTCCCCCCCCCATCCCCCCGGGATCGCCGCCCCTGCTGACGACAATAGAGTACTGAAAAGCTTACGCCATAGTTGGTTATCGTCCAGGTTTAATACTGGTTCTAAACAACATAGCCCCCAGACGAGCTTAAAAAAGGAATGATTCAAGCAACGGGCTGGAGCAAGGCAATTTCAGTGTTTGTGGCTTTTGTGAGCACCACGTAATTGTTAACACGTAATCTGTTTGGAACAAGCAACTTTGACAACTGAGCCAATATGTCGGCACGTACACCGATAGCTATAGTATCTGATATCGACAGTTGTTCCGCTGAGATCGAGTTCTGCTCTACTGATCGCTGTGTATGGGGAAGGTTGACACGTGTCAATTTTATTAAGGACTTCCCCATACCAGACGGTTACTTCTGTCTAGACGTGACTCTCTGGTACTATTTTGTTACACGGTCTTTACCATACTCAAATTCAAAAACTTCAACAATGGAACTTACATGTATTTCAAAGCCCAACCCTATTAAACCCCAAGCTGGGTTCAAGCTTTTGTCCAAAATCTCGCTTAACAAAGGAAGTTAGTCTGACATTTAAAGTCTCTCCTTTACCAACGTTATCATTGATCCAGGGTTGGGGTCAACTGAATGAGTAAAATACAGACTGTTTGCTCCCACAAGAAAGCCCATGGTAATTGCCGCCTAAGCATAACAGAGTATATAGACCCCTTTTTTAATTTTTTTAATTAAAGCCGACCTATGTGGTTGCAGGGCTCCAGCCTCAGGAAGAACGGCATCAATACGGATGAGTCTTCCTATATGCAAACAAGACACTTTTATTAAGATTAATCTTCTTATCATTATTATTAGTATCATTATAATCATCGTCATCATTATCGTTAATATTATTAGCTTTTACCGAACAGTAGGGATAACTTTGCCTTCCATCACAATTGGAACCAAAGAAAATAATTATATAAATCAGTTTCTGAATAAAAAAAATAAAACACCCACACACAAAAACAAAAATTCAAATGAAGAGACAGCGCAACTCTGTAAACCGTCACGAATGCAAATATCTATGATGTTAATCCATGCGAGCGAGGTATCTTTAGATATATTTTATTTACTGAACCTGATCGCGTTCAACTACACTTGCCCAGGCTCTGTCTTAGTACTTCCTCATAGGCTGCTTCATTTTGGTATCTTCGGAACAGGGAGTCGACTCTTGAGAACTTTCATACTTTCTCAACTTCGGCCCTTGCCCTTCTTATAAAAGGCCCTTTTTGTCTAGGCAGTAAATGACGTCATTGACCTGCACTTAAAGGCCTACTGATTGATTACACAAATAAAATGAGTACTTCATAATGTTTTTAATATGAGATATGTTTAGGTTTAAGAAGTGCCCCTTTTCACCTCAATATTATTTAGAGGGCTTTGTTAGTGTTAGTTAATGTGAGTGTGTTAATGTGAGAGTGGGTTTTTACATGTGGTTTTGGGAGGCGGCTGTGTTTTAATGAATGTTTATTCATAACATTACAATTTAGAAAGAATGAAAAAACATGCTCTTTAAGTCCATATACATATACAGTTCTCAAATGTGTCTGTTTGGTGGTGTTATTGTTACAATTCAGGTTGTTTAAAAGTATGTATTATAGAAAAAAGTTAACAATTATCTTTAATAAATCTACAATCTATACCATTCAACAACAAACGGTAGGCCTATATAATACAGTTACTTATCACAAAAGCACTTGCCATGTAGTTTCTATACCCTAACAAAAACAACAAGTGACTTGACAAGGTCTGGAAATAACGCCCTCTTGCGCACGCCATACAGCTAAAGCAGAGGCCGAGTCATCGGCAACGCACTGCACTACAATTTGGGATATCCTACCACTTTTTAAGACAAATAAGTGGGAAATTGAGTCTAATTAAGTTCACATACCTAATGTGTATCTTTTCTTTTTTTGGTTTAAGTAATGACACTCAAGACGGAAATTACCCCCCCCCCCCCCAAGAAAAGAATACATCATTCGACCCGCATGGGACTGACTACTCATGATATCGTGATAAACTTCATGCATGGTTGGAGACTTTAATTAAGTTCCCCGTTAAATGAACTTTATACAAATTGTATTTTAATACAAAAAATAAAATGAGATTTTGTTTTGTCCTACATTATCAGTATACTAGTTATGCCTTTAAAAAAACAAAATTATTTTGATCTACATCTTAGAATTGACTGGATATTTTTTTTCTTAAACAAGAAATATAACATAACAAGAAACCACAAAGAGAAGTAGGCGGGTGCCGAAAAAATGCTTGCTGGGACGAGAAACTACGAATCATTTTTTACTTGGCCTTAGTTTGGAAGAATTCAAAAGCAGCAATGTCTCCTGAAAAGAATAGTTCTTCAAATGGTTCACGCATAATTGATTCCTTGCGGAGTGTAGTGACGTACTGATATTACTTTATATTGACACTCGTTTTCATAGCTATTCGAGGCATGACTTATTTCAATTTATTTCGCTTTTGTCATACATAATAACTGGTACACAATGACAATTAATCTCTCTCTCCCTCCTTCAGCCATCCATTCAGTCCTTCTCTTTCTCTATGTCTATCTCCTGCCCTTCTACCCCCTTCCCTCTCCCATCTCTCTCTCTCACACACACCCTCACCCACCCTCACAAACACACACACACACACACGCACACACACACACACATGGGCGGATCCCGCCGGCGACAAGAGGGGGGGGGGGGGGGGGATTTGTGAGAAAATATTTAGCGTTTTTTGCCTCCGGTAATGTTTTTGCCTGGGGGTGGGGGCGTGCACGTCGCCCCCCTTCCATGGATCCGTGCCTGCGAACACAAACACTTTATACATACATTTCCCTTTCTCTCACTCACATTCACTCAATCACTTAATCACTCTCATTAATTTTCTTTTTCGCTGTCCCACTCGCTCATTCAATTCTATCTCACTCTTTCTCTCCCTCAATTGATCTCCTTCTTTTATTCATTTTTTACTTTTTCAATAAAAATCACTCCCGTTTCCCCCTCGGTTAATCCCTCTCTTCATTCGCCCCTGTCCAGCTTAACGTGCATGGTGCCGACGTACACCCACGCCGCCCAAGCCCCCACCCCCAACCAACAAAAATATATTAATATGAAGTGGAAATGATCTACGAAACTTGCAGTTATGGCAGTTCTTGTTCCAATGTGGGCTGCCCAGAAAAAAAATGAATGCACATTTTAATTACATTTTTGGTGAATGTAAATCGTCACAAAGCAATGAATTGGCTCTATATACCATTCCAGACATTTAAGTGTTGACAGATTCTGAAAAAAACTGTTTTATGTCATGTTTTCATGGAAAAACGGTTGGTAAATTTGAAAAATGTTTGGGAGAATTTACTGTTAGAGGGTGTCGCAGAGTGACGCCTTCAGAGAAAACCATAAATATCATTGTGGTTTAATAATTTTTCAGGATTCCTTGCATGTTAGAGGGTTAGTACAGTAAAAGGAATATAATAAGTAACATTTCATACAACATTAAATTATGCAGTTTTTTTTCATTAACCTTTAACAATGTTACCGAGCCCCTTATTTTTAAGGTTAACAAATTGATAATTTTCAGAATCATCAAATTTCTATAAAAAAATGATGCATTCTAATAACATCAACATAGATTTCGAAAGTAATATAGTTCTAAGTTTTCTTTCTTCAACTTGATAAATTTAACTTTGAAATTTACTCTTGGTATCTTAAACGATTTCAAGAAAGCATTTGACACAATTGATCATAATTATGTATTAATAGGTAAACTGTCTGATTGGTTCATTCGAGGGTTACCTCTTAAATGGTTTACGGACTATCTTAGTAACCGATTTATGTTTGGTCAATGTGGTTAAACGTTATCTGAAAGGAAGAAGATAAGATGTGGTTTTCCACAGTGATCCGTATTAGGGCAAACCCTGATTGAATCCATATAAATGGTCTGCCATCACTTACTAATTATTTTGTTTTTTAGCTTTCTGCTGATGATTCCGACCTATTTTCATACTTTTCCAGATGACTAGGGTAAAATTAATGTAAATAAAGTGAATAACAACAAAAGATAATACAAAATAGGACATTGGTATCAAACTTGACATTTCAATCGATGAAAGCGAATTTCATGTTAATAAGTAATATGAAGAAAACGATAGGTATAAATGGTAAACTGAAAATCGATGAAGAGGGAATTAAAAAGGTTGATGTTGCCCTTTTTGTTGAGATTAAGATTGAAGGTATCTGTCTTTGAATGGACATATTCGTTTTGTAAATCAGCGTATGGGAAAGGGAGTTGGAGTACTATTTAGATTTCCAAATTGTGTTCCTAGACGAACTTTGATATTATATGAGGCATTTCTACATCCCACATTTCTTGTGGAGTAGAGATGTTGGGAAGCAGTTATAAGACTAGCCTAAGAAGCATATTGTGCAGAGAATGACATTTGTGCTATAACATTAAGTGAATGGAGAACCCATGCAACTTCACAATTGAAAAGCTTGCGAATAATTAATGTGTTCAATTTTCTTGATTTATCAATTTCTAATTTTGTATTTGATCTACTTAATAGCAATTTGCCTCATATTCTAATAGAGTGCTCTGAAACAAAAAGAAGGTGTACAATTACGTCTTTCAACATTAATAACGACACAATGTTAATTTACATTGTCTTTTGTGGGCAGTGCATTAGGGACAAATTACCTAGATTTATAAACATTCGATTACATATTAACAGTTTGTTTATTGTAAGACGTGTTCAGAATGTTTAGTTTTTAAGTGTCGATCCTAATATTTTATTCATAATTTTTGCTTTGTTTTGTTTTCTGAACTTATTTGTACCAAAATACTTTGTTTGACTGTAAGGGGTAAATCCCAATGTCTCATAGGAATGATTTTAGGGAAAAGCTATATTCGGATTGTTGATGAATTTGAGCAACAATCGTTCGCCAGTGCCGCTCTTTATAACAACCATGACGTTGCAATTCACTCTTTCAGCTGGGACATCTAATAATTCACGTCACAGTTAATTCTACTCCACTGATTCTACTGTTCCGGGGATTAAGCAGAGAAAGAGAAAGAAAAATATTCATACGATTACCCACAATGTATTATTATTCTTATTTCTTCATCGTCTCTTCAATGCTTTTTGAAAAAATATTTGTATGACAATCAACGACATTGTGGTACTATTTTTCATTTACCGTCCCAAGGCAATCGCATGGCAGATAAATGCCCTAGTACCAGGTTGAATAATTTGAAAGGAAACTGAATTTGAACCCCAGGCCATACCACTACCCCCCCCCCTCTCTCTCTCTCTCTCTCTCACTCTCTCTCTCTCTCTCTCTCTCTCTCTCTCTCTCTCAATATAATGGACACAATGATGCACGTTCCCCAACCCTCTTGGAGCTATGCCACTAACTTACATCTGTTTCTAGTTTATTCCAAAGATTAAGTCTTATCATTCAAAACATCAAGGAAACAAGAATGATGCAGGAAATACTTTTTATAGCTTCCTTTTCCCATGTTTGTAATCTGTTGTTCTTTAAAAGTGTACGATTTACCATGGTGATGAAGAAAACGAGATACGTTCAACATAGATGTTCGTATTTTTATTAAAATCTTGACAATAGACATAATTGTTGTCTACAAGTATACCCTTATTTCCATCTTTCCCGAGTTTTGCTTTCTGATTTGGTACTGTAGGATTAACACGAAAAACAATTAACTTATGGACTTCTTTACACAATCATATTCATGTCTTTGACATTCTATTTCGAATACTTTTCGGAATGTTTCCAAGACAATATAATTCTTGTCGTTCGTAGTTTTATATAGCTTTAAGTGGCGTGATATGTTGGGGGAAGTAGTCTTAGCAGCATTTGTTGCTGCATTTGAGCAACAATCGCTCCTTTTCCCGTTGCTATAAGTCCCCTTTTTACTCTGTTGAGTGCGAGGAGTGCCCCATTTTTACCTCTGGTAGTTCCCCTTTTGTACTTTGACATGTGATCTTTTTCTATTAATGAGTATCCTTTTCCTTTTGGATGTGCATCCCCTTATCCCTTTGGATGTTCGCCCCTTTCCCTTTGGATGTGTGCCCCTTTTCCCTTTGGCTGTGCGCCCCTTTTTCCTTTGGATATTCGCCCCTTTTCCTTTGCCCATAAAATGGGCTTCTAATTTAAAGCTATTAAGAGCAAGTTTTCTTTAATTTCACCCATAGCTGACTCGCTACGCTCGTTCGTATTATTATATAATTATGTTTCTTATTAAAGGTCTGTTCAGTCTTTCATGATAAGATTGTGCTTAAACTCCCATCAGTATTTTTCCCTCTTTATAATGATGTATAGATGTAATTTTTGGCACTGCGACCTCACGAATCTCAAAATGTTAGCTCGCTTGCTTCGTTCACTCGCAAATAAATATTCATTCCATCACACCCAACTTCAAGGTACATCATGTATGATGTTTAAGCAGTATCTTGGACCATGTAAAGAGAGAAACACACATTGAAATCATCCCTGATAATGTTATCACAATGTAGGAGTGTATGCCATTGTCTAAAATTAATATTTTGTTCGCTTTGAGGTTTCCCTATGTAGGTGCCCTTTTTTCTGGAGAGTGCCCTTTTTTGTCAGACCAGATATGAAAAGGGGCACTTATGTAAATGAAAAAAGGGGCACTTATAATAAAGGAAAATGTGCATTAGTTGAATGAAAATGGGTACCGATCAGATTTGAAAGGGGGCATTTATCGGATGTGAAGGGGGCACTTATCTGAAGTGAAAAGAAGTATTTTCTCGTACTTGAAAAGGATCATTTACAAGAGAAGGGGCACTTATGAGAAGGGGAAGGGGCTCTTTTTGATGGGACACTTATCATTAGAAAAAGGGGCACTTATTAGAAAGGAAAAGAGGCACATATGAAAATATAAGGTACGCTTATCCGAGTTAAAATGGGGGTAATTATTAGAGGGGAAATGGGCACTTCTTACAAAGGAAAAGGGGCTCTTGTCAAAGTAACACATATGAAAATATAAGGTACGCTTATCCGAGTTAAAATGGGGGTAATTATTAGAGGGGAAATGGGCACTTCTTACAAAGGAAAAGGGGCTCTTGTCAAAGTAAAAGAGGCACCTCTTAGATTTGAATAGGGCAGTTATCAAAGGTGAAGGGGGCACTTATCAAAAGTGAAAAGAGGCACTACTCGTTCCTGAAAGGGGGCACTTACTAGAGATTAAAAGTGCACTTATGACAATGAAAAATGGACATTTATTGCAAGGAAAATGGGAACTTGTCGAATTAAAAGGGGCACTTATCAGAGTTGAAAAGGGGAAGGGGCACTTGTACAAATTAATAAGGGCACTTGTGAAAGTAAAAGGGGCACTTTTTCTATGTAAAAAGTGGCACATTTTGGGTACTTGAAAAAGTGGGAGGGCACTGTGACCCCCCCCCCCCCTTCGGGCCGCCTCTGGGCATGATCCACGAATCCGTAATCATCGATGGTACGCCGGGCGTAGAGTTTTGGGGATCACGCAAAATCTATAATCTTCGGCTTAGAGAGAAAGATCGATTTATTACCTTGGTTGACATTGTTTGAAAAATAAAATCGGCAAGATTCTGGACTATAGGTTTATGTGTTCATGGCCAGTGAAACTGACAATGTCGGTCTTGCTGGCTTTCAAAAGTGTTTCCTAGGCCTCATATGGGCTCAACTGTTGTATACGATTCGTGCCCTGACGACAATAGAGTACTTTAAAGCTTACGCCATATTTAGTTGTCGTCCAGGTTTAATACTGGTTCAAACAACAGAGCCCCCACAAGAGTTTCAACAATAAATCATTCAAGCAACGGGCTGGAGCAGGGCAAATTCAGTGTGTGTGGCTATTGTGAGCACCACGTCAACGTTTAACACATTAACTGTTTGGAACAAGCAACTTTGACAACTTAGCCAGTATTTCGGCACATACACCGAAAGCTTTAGTATCTGATATCGACAGTTGTTCCGCTGAGACTGAGTTCTGCTCTACTGATCGCTGTGTATGGGGAAGGTTGACACGTGTCAATTTCATTACCCCATACCAGACGGTTACTTCTGTCTAGACGTGACTCTCTGGTACTCTTTTGTTCCACGGTCTTTACCATACTCAAATGCAAAACTTCAACCATGGAACTTACATGTATTTCAAAGCCCAACCCTATTAAACCCCAAGCTGGGTTCAAGCTTTTGTCCAAAATCTCGTTTAACAAAGGAAGTTAGTCTGACATCTAAAGTCTCTCCTTTACCAACGTTATCATTGATCCAGGGTTGAGGTTAACTTAATTAGTAAAATACGGGATGTTTGCTCCCAAAAGAAAGTCCATGGTAATTGCCGCCTAAGCATAAAAGAGTTTATAGATACTTGTTTTGTAATAGATCATCATCAGAGCCGTAGCGAATACATTTGATTGGCCTATTTCGGGCTGTCCTTGCAGGGCCTGCCGGTGTGACTAGCTGTAGATACCTGAAATGGTGATTCTTCGCATTTGCACAATATAAAATCATATATAAATAAAATAAGAAATACCTCGGAGCACAATACTAAAATGTATATAGTCAGGGGGGGGCTTATTACATGTCTTATGGGGCTTCTTAGACCAATACCTTATGCTATGGTCACATTACCCAAAAGTCGCCTGCTCGGCGGCCGAGCGGCGAGTTTTTAACCAATTCTGCCCGGCGGCTGCCCGGCCACCGAGCGGCGGCCGCCCAGGCACCGCTCATTTTTAGGGCATCGCTCGGTCGCCGCTGAAGTTTTAGCGCGGAGTTAAAATTAAAAATTTGGGCGGCGCCTGCTCACTTTTCACTCACCGCCCAAAATACGCTCGATGCCTGGGCGGTCGCCGCCCGGGCACTGACCTAATCGCTGGGCGATGCTTAATTTCAGCAGCGACCGAGCAGGCTACTGATCGGGCGGTCGCTGCTCTGATTTGTGACCATAGCTTTATGAGCTGTTTGTCTACTGTGATGTCATCCATCATTAAAAGCCCTATTATCTAGAATTAAAGCCGAGTTATATGGTTGCAGGGCTCCAGCCTAAGGGAGAACGGCATCAATATTGATTAGGCTACCCTATGCAAACAAGACACTTATATTAAGATTAATCTTCTCATCATTATTATTAGTATCATTATAATCATCGTCATCATTATCGTTACTATTACTGGCTTTTATCGAACAGTAAGGAGAACTTTGCCTTCCATCACAATTTGAACCAAAGAAAATAATTATATAAATCATTTTTTGAAGAAAAAAAATAAAACACCCACACACAAAAACAAAAATCAAAGGGAGAGACAGCGCAACTCTGTAAACCGTCACGAATGCACATATCTATGATGTTAATCCATGCGAGCGAGGTACATGTATCTTTAGATATATTTTATTTACTGAACCTGATCGCGTTCAAATACACTTGCTGAGGCTGTGTCTTAGTACTTCCTCATAGGCTGCTTCATTTTGGTCTCTTCGGAACAGGGAGTCGACTCTTGAGAACTTTCATACTTTCTCAACTTCGGCCCTTCCCCTTCTTATAAAAGGCCCTTTTTTGTCTAGGCAGTAAATTACGTCATTGACCTGCACTTAAAGGCATTCTTCATACTGTTTGTATTATGATATATGTTTAGGTATAAAAAGTGCCCCTTTTCACCTCAATATTATTTAGAGGGCTTTGTTATTGTTATTTAATGTTTGTGTGTCAATGTAGGTGTGGGTTTGTACATGTGGTTTTGGGTAAAAGTTGTGTTTTAATGAATGTTTATTCATAACATTACAATTTAGAACAAAGAAGAAAAACATGCTTTTTATTTCAATATACATGTCAAATTCTCAAATATGTCTGTTTGATGGTGTTATTGTTACAATTCAGGTTGTTTGAACTTATGTATTATCGAACAAGTAAGAATTTATCTTGAATAAATCTGCACTCTATACTATTCAACACCAAACGGTATAGGCCTACACATACAGTTATTTATCACAATAACACTTGCCATGTAGTTTATATACCCTGACAAAAAAGCATGTGACTTGAGAAGTTCTGGCTGCACTCTTGCGCACGCCCTACAGCCAAAGCAGAGGGTGAGTCGTCGGCAACGCGCTACACTAAAATTAAGGAGGAAATGCAGGCTACTTAAGTTCACTGTTCACATACCTAGTGTGTATCGTTTTTGGGGTTTAAGTAATGACACTGAAGATCAAAATAACCCCCCCCTCCCCCCCCCCCCCCCTCTAAACAAAAAGAGAAAAGAATACACCATTCGACCCAGATGGGACTGACTACTCAAGATATTGTGATAAAATTCATGCATGTTTGGATAAGAATTGTTGAGGGGAAAAAATGCAAGGGTACATATAAAAACAAGTTTTTTGGCAATGAAGAAAAGCGAGTGCATGATGAAGAAAATCATGTTTATTATCATTACTATTTTATAACAATATTGTAAGCATCATCATCATCATCATCATTTCATGTATACATGTACATGCCATCTACAGAACTGATCATGAAACAAGGATTATCAAAGTTGTATTGAACACAGATGGAGACGAAGACAAATAAATTAAATTCTCACGGTGTTTGCACTTTTTTCTTTATTGTTTCGTTATATAAAATGAATGACTATATTTTTAATACCGTTTGTTTTCGAATAAATAAAAGACTACCAAGACTACAGTAACGGCGATTAACTTCTTATTAAAAAAACAACAACAACACGATGCGGAAATAAAACACACTGGAGCACAATTCCAATTTCACGAAATTCCTGACGTATTCATAGAGGGAGGGGTGAGGAGGGAGACATACATACAGATAGAGACAGACAGAGATATATAGATAAATAGATATAAAGAGAGATGTGATGAATTATGATATTGTTCTAATCTCTGTCATTCATTTAGCTCTTTCCATTACAAACAATTAAATAAAATCAAATATGCGTACAAAAATCAATAAATGTTTTATTGATACAGCAACCTCATATCAAAATAGGATTCTAACTTCTAAGAAAGAGAAAAATAAACAAAATTAAGCGGGACGCAAAAACTAAAACAAAATGAATATTTCAAATTTTGAGAAACGAAGTCGAAAGCATTCAAAGTAAATATTATATTCGTTTTCAAGAATAAAACAATGTTCATCTCAAAATTTCTTTCCCAAATAGTCCTATATTTGATTTGAAAAGAAAGGGCATTTACTGTAGATCATGGCATAATGTTGGTCAGAATATAGTTACAAAATGTGTCGAAAACCCATGTAAAACGAAGGCTTAGGCCTATTATTTATGGGTCGGTTGCCCGGGTCGGTTGATAATCGGCCGAGCTTTAGCAGACGACAATCATTGACATATTTTTGTTTTGTAATAGACAATGGGGAAATGAATGGAGGTATCGACCGATCTGCGCGTGCGGCGGTGCTTACGCAATTTGTATTGTGAGTGTATTGAAAAGGAAATACGTGAAGCTTCAGCAAAATAAGACGGCAATTTCCCTCAAAAATAACAGACCTTATTTTTCGTATTGATGAACAAAACTACTATTTTTTGAAAGAAAAAAGTCTGATCTTTCATTTCTACATTTACTAAAAATCACGAAAATGACTGAATGAAGCGCAATGAGCAATGGAAGTAGAAAGCACCGCCAAATTTTCCATTACTGGCGATGCAACCGAAATCGCTCCGTCACTGGGGAAACAATCGCTGTGCGCGGGCTCGCACTCAAAGGGTTAAGTTTCCTGTTAAAGATACTATGTCCCATTTGCAGCCAGCATCACATTCTGTAGAACTGTTCAGGAATTATGAATATGTCACGTTCATGTATGTCCTATCTGTGAAATGCAAAGGTTTGTCCTAATATTCAAATAATGCAAGGAAACCTTTTTACTTTCTACACTTCACTGTCAGACAGTGACTGACTGACCTTTTTCTTCTTTTTTGGTAATAACATACAGAAATGAGCTAAAAAAGGGTACATGAGCATTTGTCTACATCAATAACCCACTTCTTGTAATGGCCGAAATTAAACTTATTGATTCTTTACGAAGCACAAAACGTACGACAATTCAATACAAGAGTCTGAAAATCAGACTATTACTTACTGGATTGCAAGTTTGCAACAACTTAAGTCAATTCGACAACTAATAGTCGTTATTTTCCCACTTAAAGACATTTTCAAGCCCCTTTTTAGGGAAGTTCTTAATTGGTATTATCTTTAAAAATGCCGTTGGACTTTAACCTTTTCATTTCTGGGGCCTACAAATGGCATAAAGTACCTTTAAATACACTTTTAAATGGTATTTTAATACATAAAATAAGATATTAAATACTTTTTTACATTATCAGTACTATGCCTTTTCTTTTAAAATTATTTTGATCTTACTTCTAAAATATCACTGAACTAGAAATATAAACAAAAAAAGAAACCACACAAAGAAGGAGGCGGGCGCCAAAAGAATGGTTGCGGGGACGAGAAACTACGAATCATTTTTACTTGGCCTTAGTTTGGAAAAATGCAGAAGCAGCAATGTCTCCTGAAAAGAATAGCTCTTCAAATAGTTCACGCATAATTGATTCCTTGTGTAGTGTAGTGACGTACTAATAATACTTTATATCGACACTCGTTTTCATAGCCATTCAAGCCATGACTTATTTCAATTTCGTTCGCTTTTGGCAAACATAAAAACTGGTACACAATGACAATTAATCTATCTCTCTCTCTCCCTCCTTCAGTCATCCATTCAGTCATTCTCCTTTTCCTTGTCTGTATCCCGGCCCTTCTCTCTCTCTCTCTCTCTCTCTTCTCTTTTTCTCTCATACTAACTGGTATCCAATTAATCTATATCTCTCTCTCTCTCTCTCCCTCCCTCCTTCAGCCATCCATTCAGTCATTCTCTTTTTCCTTGTCTGTATCCCGGTCCTTCTCTCTCTCTCTCTCGCTCTCTCTCTCTCTTTCTCTTTCTCTCTCATACTAGTCCAGTAGACGGTGCCATTTACCATGTACAGGGGCGTACGCAGGATTTTTTTTTTGTCAAGGGGGGGGGGGGGGTTAACATTTTGAAATCGGGCCAAAAATTTCGCAACTACTCAGCCAGCCGTTGAATAAGCGGGGAAGGGGGGGGGGGGGGGGGGGGGTAAGAGGACATATTTTATATTTTTGTTGGTCCAAAAATAAATCAAAACGACTCAGCCAGCCGCTGAATAAGCGGGGGGGGGGGGGGAGGGGGGGGGGGGGTAAAGAACACCTTTTTTCTTTTTTTTTCTCGAAATTTGACAATTTTACCTTTTTTTCCGTAGGGGGGGGGGGGTTAAGGTCAATTTTTTAGGTGGGCCATTGGCATAACTGTGTACGCGCCTGACCATGTACATGACCTGGAAAAGTTGAATAGCACAAGGTTTTTGTGTTGATTCATGTTCTAGATGGGTTTGGAGGTAAATTCAGCTTGGTAGCCATCTTGGCAACCTTGAGCAATCTTTTATATAAGCCTAATTAGCATAATCATTAAATTAGCATATGTGCATTAACATCGTTTTTTGTTATCAGTTGTACATTTAATCTATATATCGAATACAACAGTGTTTTGTTTCTTCTTGACCTTAACTCTCGTCTTTTGGTTTATGAAAACGCCAGCATCGATTTTTAAGGTTTGAGTAAAGGTGTCGACTGTTTCGTTTATTCTTCTTTCGTAATCCTTTTTTTGTTTAAATCATTTAATACGATTTTTTACATATCTAAATTGATTTGTTCAACATTTTTGTTTGTTTAGTTTTGTTAAGAATTGACCTGCAACCGTTCGGCCCAATTTGCATGGCTGTCTGTCATGTAATTCCCTATCGTCATAGGCGAATACAAATGATTGAAGGGTTAACGTTATCTGGCAATGATCGGATAATAGAGGACAAAATTTTCCAACTTGGAAGGCTATAACTTTATTAAGTAGTGAGGCGCTATATATACATTATTCATCGATCGAGACACATATTGTGTTATAGAGTTGCTCTTCCCTGATTGTTCTTCCATTTGATATTCGGAGTTATGCAGTTTCTACGCTCAGGTGTTGTGTCTGCAATGTATGCAGTAGGTAGAGAATGTACTGATGGATCATTTAAATCCAGTCTGATGTATTCACATTCATACTAATTTAATATAATCACAACGGTCTACCATGATAATAAATTCTCCTTTTGCGCTCCATATTTCAATATTTCTTTCAAGGCCTTAAAATATCTCTTTATCTGTTCATGTTCTCAATATGTATGATGAATTGACAGGTGGTATGTATATAATGCATAATAATATTTAAGCCGAAAAATGTATGACTGAGCTTCAGCCACCTATATTCACTACAGGTTTTATCAATAATGGTAGTTCCCTTTACAAGGGGTTGTCCTCCTCTCAGTCTGCCAGGTTCATTTTACCGACAGTTGGAATAATATGTATATCCTTTATATGATATGTTTTCACTGTATCATAAATGCCTCTCACTTTGACATACAATATTTGTAATAAGTTTCTCACAAAACCAAGGGTCATTCAGTTTACATTATTTGTCTTGTTGCGTTTAGTCGTTTACCAAGTCCATCTACATTCCACAAGCTTATGGATATTTGCATAGATACTTTTGACATTGTGGTTGGGGTAGGGTATCAAGATTTCCATCATCTTTTTAAATACGATTGGAGACATGTACTTGCCCTCTTGCCCCTCCCCATTAAGGTTACGCAGCTAATTTACTTACATTAAACAAAATAAATTATTAAAACCCGGGAAACAAGGATGATGAAGTTAACACTACTTATAGTTATATAATGAAGAGATAATAGGAGTGGTTATTTGGGCAGAATATATAGCAATCTCTATTATCAAAACCAATAACTGCAGTTGAAGGTACGACTCATGTTTTGCTACTTTATACCAAAAAGGCTTTTAGTCACGATAACTTTCCAGTGCATTTAAATAAAGATAGTGCTCCCTTTATTTCATTTACCCTGAAAATATATTTAAATGGTCATTAGAAACTGGCAAGGTGGCTAAATTTTACCAAGAGTCATTCACATGGCTACTCTTTGATACAACTATGGCGTGGCAATTCACTCTTTTAGCTTTGACTCATAATATTTCTTGTCACATGAGATTCAGCTCTGTTGATTCCACTGTTCGGGGGTTTAGCAGGGAGAGAAAGAAGAATATTTAGTCTCAAATCGTGACGCTAAATATTCTTCTTTCTAATACTTGTTGTAGCCACATTTTCCCAGGTTTATAATTGGCTGTTTTCTTTAAGTGCATGATTTACCATAGTGCTGACGAAAATTAGATATTGTCAGCATGGATATGGGAAAATTTCGTGTAGATAATGATGCTGAAATAATGTTTGGCTTACACACGATGGCATCAACTGTGTTAATACTGTGACCTCATGCATGAGGGCCCTAGAATCCTATTGTTATCCTCCGGGTTTAGCGTTTTGATATTTTATTAAAAGTCTTGACAATAGGAAATACATCATAAATTCTTGTCCTCAAGTATCCCCTTAGGCCAAAAAAAAAATAGTTTGGTTGTTTTCGATTGCTTTTCTGGAGTAGGGGCGGGCGGGCGGATTTTTTTTTTTTTTTTTTTTTTTTTTTGAAACTTCATTTGTTGTGTGTCTTTTTTTTTTTTTTTTCCAATTTTTTTTTCCCAATTTTTTTTTTTTCTCCAAAAAAAACAACAACATTGGGATTGTCAAGCATTTAAACAAAAAAAGTCTATACAATACTTTAATATGGTAAAAGACTAGTTTAATGTACAATGAATATCAAGACCAACACAGAAAGTATTTTGGGCTTTGAAATACAGCACCTTTTAAATCTCCATTGTACTACTTATAGCTACTTGCGCCCTCTATGTAGCAAACAATGCCTAATCGGTGACCATTGGTCCCCCATGATCCTCTGTATCTGATATTAACTGAGAGCTGATTTGATGGGATAACCACTTGTCCAGTGACCTTGCAGGGTGGTCTAATCCGTCCTGTAAACTAGTACAGATGGGCTTTAAAATGAGTTTAAGAATGTTCAGAACCTGATTTGAATGAACGGCATTTTGACATAGAAAAATAAAAATGGCAAGTTTAATAAATACCTAATTGCGTACTGAAAAGACAAAAATGGCACCAAGACGCATTTTGATCCTTGCAAATGCATAAAATGGTGTGTTTGGCATTTAAGATCGCTCCCCTAAAAAAAAAAAAAAAAAAAAAAAAAAAAAAAAATTGAATAAAAAAAAATTAAAACAATTAATTAAAAAAAAAATATATATATATATATTTTTAAAAAAAATATATGCAAGCGGCCCGAAAATGACGAGCGGGCGGTCGAGGACAACCAAATGATTTTTTTTGGCCTTATTTGCATCTATCCCACATTTTGCTTTTGGTACTGGTACTGGTAGATTAATATGAAAACAATAACCTTTTTCTTATTTATTCAATTTCCAATGTTTGTCTGAACGTGTTGAAAACAATATATTTTTTGTCGATCAAAGTTTTATATAGCTTTAGAGGCCATGGTGATATAAAGGGGAAATCAATCCTACCAACATTACAATTTGTTGCTTAATTTTTAGCAACAATCGTTCGCCATTGCTGCTTTTTAATACAACCATGACGTGATAATTTATTATTTCAGATAGGACTCACAGTAATTTGTTTTACAGTTGATTCTACTCGGTTGATTCCAATGTTTAAAGGATTTAGCCGAGAGAGAGAGGGAGATAGAAAGAGAGAGAGAGAGGGGGGGGGGAGAGACGTGAATATTCTTACGACTATTCTTCTATTTTATAATGCTCTTTGAATATTTGTATGACAATAAACGACATTGTTGTACTTTGTTTGTGTACCATCACATAGCAGATAAATTCGTCACTGAGAACCAGGTTAGAATATATAAAACAAAACTGAATTCGAACCCCTGGCGTTACACCCCTCAATCTCTCTCTCCCTCTTTTTCTCTCTCTCGCAATACGGTTTGAGATATGCACGTGGCATTTACCGCCCCCCGCCCCTTTTTGGAGCTACGTCACTCATTTGCAACTTTAAATACTTTATTCCAGACAGTAGGTCTTACAATTAAAAAAACACACACTCAAAACAAGGAAGATGAAGTACATGTAAATATTTTTTATAGCTTTCTTTTCCCAGGTATGTAATTAGCTGGTCTGTAAAAGTACAATATTTTGTTTAAGAAATATTTTCAATATGGATGTTTCATGTTTTTATCATTGGTGTACATAATGATGATGAAATAGCGTTTTGTTTACACACAGTAGCATCAACAGAGTTTATGTTGTTCTCTCCTTTAGGGGCCTGCCATACCATTATTATCCACCGGGTTTAGAGTTTTGATTTGTTGTTTAATGTCTTGACAATAGACAATGTTTCTTAAATCATTGTCTTCAAGTAAACCCTTAATTGCATCTTTCCCAGGTTTTGCTTGGGTATTCGGTACAGCAGGATTATCATTTAGACAAATTAAACTATTTACATGTTCAAAGTGATGTCTTAGTTAATGTAGTTTCAATGCTCTCTGATTTTTGTCAAGACAATTTATATTTTAACAATCATAGTTGATATAGCTTTAAGTGTCATGGCAATATTTAGGGAAATGCAATGTAGAGCAATACTGGTTGCTGAAACCTAGCACCAATCGTTGGCCATTGCTGCTTTTTATTACAACCATGACGTGGAAATTCGTCCTTTCAGTTTAGTAAGTCATTTTACAGTTGATTCCGCTCGGTAGATTCCACTGTTCGGAGGATCTAGCACAGAGAGATGAAAATGAACGCCGATGTGTTATTTTTCGTATTTGTTGATCGTCTTTAAGATACTAATTATATTTTGATGACAATAAACATTGCGGAACTGTTTATAACAAACCGTCTCAAGATATTCATATGGCAGATAAATTCACAAGTACCAGGCTTAATATTATGCAAGATAAGTATATTTTAACAGGGCCATACCCCTTTTCAAGTTTTCTCTCGCTCTCTCTCTCTTTCGCAATTAATTCAAATTAAATTCAAATGTTATTGATTAAATTCCAATCAAATAAGATCATTCTCAATGTTGAATAACATTTGATAAACAATTTCAAAATTATAGTGTAACATAGATAATTTAGTGCAAAAGTTAAGATTACAATAACCAGGAATGACAAAAATTAACGTACTACTGCATGTCTCTTCTTGAATATAATACAGAGATGAAAATAAATTAATTTAATCGTAATACTTTTTACACCTTTTTTTTCGAAAGAAAAAAAAAATACAACATCATAATAAAACAAAAAAATTATATATGTTTTATGTTTACCGACCCCTTCCCACGAGATGATCCCGACAATACGACCCTATTCCAATCCAACCACTTGGGAGACAGTGAGCTTGGGATGACAATAAACAATGCTTTTTACTATACTAAATGTCAGCGAAATTATTGATATGCATGGTAATAATTATTATTTTATATAAATAGAAAGGAAATAAAACATCAACCCTAAAACAACGACAAAACAATCAATGTTCTACTAATCTCATATTTGGTCGTATCTCTATCTTATTTTAGACTTGAAATTGCGAAGTAAAAATATATTTATAGTACAAAGATAAACAGCAATGTTATGCGGTGGTCACATCCCGCCGTACTTGCAAGTGCGTGCTGTCTACATGCAAAAACGTGGACAAAATTTGGGTATCCGTACGTGGTGAGTACCGCCTTCGTACGGATTTGGGAGCACGCAGACACACCGCAGCACTTTTAGTGCATGAGGAACTTTCGCTGCGTTCGGGCTGCGTTCGGGCTACCGATACACCCCATTGCGTGTGACGTGCGTGCCCTGTACTGCCAACGAGCGCACAACGCACTGACTCCGTGCGTCTTTTAAAGGCGCACGTGGTAAGTGCGTGGTCCGTGCTTACTCGCCACTTCCCCAATTCAGCTACCCAATGAGCACGCAGAACTCAAGTGGACCGAACCGAGTAAGCACTTACAACGCACGTTTTTCGTACTGATTTATGCAGTATATAGTATATAATGCACGCACTTACAACATGCGAGTGAGTAAGGACACCGTACGTGAGCAGCGCTTGTAAGTACGGCCTCCGTACGATAACGTGGCAACCGTACGGAGACCGTACGTTGTAAGCACGTTGTAAGCACATACAACGCACTTACCACGTGCGCAACGTATGATGCACGCAACCGTTCACGGCCAGGCGTGGCGTGCGGGCCACGTACTTACACAGTGCGTGTGACGCGCGTTGCCGGTACTCCCTCCCTGCCTTTGCCACTCCCTCCCTACGTTTTCAGAAAAACGTGGCGCCCGTGGCCTCCCCAAAAACCGTACGGACTAAAAACACGCACGGTGGGATGTGACCAACGCTTAAATGAGCAAAGGAAATCATCCGGTTTCCGGTAGGATGGCGCTAATCATTGCTGCTGGTCTGTTGGTACCAATGAGAGCTTTTAATGTTTCCAATTGTAGGGATTCGGATAGGAATGTTTTGTAGCATTTTTCTAATGTTTTCATATCATTAATCCAGTATACAAGCACCTAAATGTTTTAATAATAGATAATTCGTGTCACATTTGATTCCGCTCTGTTAATTCCACTGTTTAGGGGAATTAGCAGAGAGATATTAAATGATATTCTCACGATTACCCAATATGTATAATTTTTCTTATTTGTTCATCGTCTTTTCAATAACATTTGAACATTTTAATGATAATACACGTTATTGTGCTACTTTTTTCACGTACTCACATGGCAATCGCGTGACAAATAAATTCATTAGTACCATTTTGAATAATTTGAAAGAAAATTCAATTTGAACCCCGGGCCGACCCGTCTACCCCCTCTATCTTTCTCTTTCGCAATACAATTGGATAAATACACGTACCCTTTGCCCCCCTCCCAATTTATAGCTACGCCACTGACTTACAACAAGTTTGATCAAGCTTATCACAAATGGTAGGTCTTAAAGCCCCTCTAAAGATAATACAATCGTTTGCCATTGCTACTTATTAATAAAACCATGATGTGGCACTTTACTCTTGGCAGCCGGGACTCACAATATTTCTTCTTTTTCCTTGCTTTCACTTTCTCTCTATTACTTCTTATATGGACACAGTAGGCGGATAGTTTAACGACAATATTTTGACTTTTGCTATAAACAGTGAAATGTGCCCCTTAATTTGGTGCCGGGCAATTAACATGGGAAGGAAACAAAAGGAAAACCTTCTCATAAAAGTATGCTTTATTCTATTCCTTATGTTTGTATTTAATATTTTTTATGATGAAGTGCGAAATTTTAATTGCCGATTACAGTTTCAAATTACGTGGTCATTGCATCGTAATCTCAGCTAATTTACCTGCACGAACAAAATAATTGTTTCTAATACATGTAAGTGCCCATTCAAATATGATAAATTCTCCTTTTGTGTTGTTAGTGAAAAGTGTCCCTTTTTCTTTCTTTATGACTGCCCTTTGATAAGGATCCTTTTTGACCTATATATCAAATTGCTATTTACACAGTGTGCAGCATGTATACGTGCTCTGACGAGATTTTTTTTTATAACCCTTCATAACCCCTCATCTCCCCCAAAACAACGGAGAAATCATAGCCTCTTTAACATGTCCGTGTAATATAAAGCGACTGAGAGTAATTTTTCCCTAAATTTCCTACACATTTTGTCAGATTTGCAACCCCATATAATTTTTTTTAGAAGAACGATTTATGTCTTTCATTGTTTTGCGAAGTTTTGTTCTAGAAGTGAAAGCAATAAATGATTCAAATTTGGTACCACCAAAGTGTTAACTACAGTTATTTCCCTAAGAAGAGTTAAGACTCTTTACATCATGACAATATTTGGCCTTTTTATGTCGTTTTTAGTTTTTTTCCCCAAATAATTATGATCAACCATTCTTCAAGTCAACTGAAAAATGTATTCTTAAAAGTATCTCGAGTAATCTTCGGATAAATAATTTAGGAAACAATTAAAGTAGTTTATCTCAACCCTGTGAAATATTTTGCTTTCTTGAAATGATTGTGACTATTTTAAGTACCTGTTTAGCAATTGTTTGATCGCCTAGCAACTCCTTGGTTTGATTTATTCACCATGATGACCCGTGTAATGCATTTATGTTATGCCCTTCACAGGACAATGGAGCCAATACCATGCTTACAGCAAATCGAGCTTATACGTCTGTCCAGAAACATACCTCATACCAGATACTCAGAACTGTGCGTCGCTCTAGGGTACTCCTTTGAACTTAGTCAATCAATTCTCTCAACTCATCTCAAAGAATACAATGAGGCTATGGTGGATATCCTGATCAAGTGGAATACTAAACAAGATACAAGTCAATCACGATCGACCCTGGCGAGGAAGCTTCATGATGTGGAGCTTGGTGGATTGGGACAGAAATTGATCGAAGGTAAAAAGTAATCTAGATGTAACTGAATGAACTATATCTATAATTATTGTATGTTTGTTTATGATATTCAAAGTAAATTTGATCAGTCTAGCTGTATTTAGGTTTATTGTTTGATTTCTGAATTTATTAATATTATTCGTTTCAAAATATAAAATATTTTTTGATGTTGATCCTCTCGAGCCATGGATACATAAATCAAATTATAAATGACTTTGTGTACATTTCCCGTAGGTGAATATCTTCCAAAGCAGCTGCAGGACCCACATGATCAAAAGGTGACTCCACTGCAAAGTAGCTCAGGTATGATTGCATTAAAACAGTGATTCCTCTTAGTGGAAAGGGGGGGGGGGTAATAAAAGAATAAGCCATCTAGACAATAACTAAATCATAGTCCCTAGGTTCTTTTGAAGAGAAAGGAATATTAATTAATATTAGTTATATTTTAATGTCTAATTCGAATGACGAATTCGCCGATTTGAGATTCACATATATCAGGCCTACAGATGTAATATAAGCTTGCGAAAGTTCAAATGACTTGTGCGATTTCTGTCAGACTTCCGTAAAAAAAGAGTTTCATTTTTTTCTCCATTTATGCTATTAAACATTTTGCACTTGTTTTTGATTGGCTTATAAAAACAAATGTCATATTAAACAGATCATTAATTCAAAATTATTTCAAAACGATGATAAGAAAACTGCCTTGAGCATTTCCGTATAAAAAAGAAGACAACTTAGAAGGACAGCCACCCCCCCCCCCCCCCGATGACAACTCCCCCCCGGACAATTTCCCCTATGACAATTAACCCCAAGGACAATTACCCCCTAAGACGATTGCCAAAAGACAATATATCATGACTCCTCCCTACACAACACACACATACACACGTACACACACGCACACACACACACAGGGGGGGGGGGGGATTATCCTAGAGGGTAATTTCCGGAGGGTAATTGTCATATGGGCTAATTTTCCGAGTGGAATAGTCCTCGGGGGGGGGGGGGATGGGCGGTTGTCCTAGAGGGTAATTTTTCGGGGGTATTGTCCTTGGGGGTAATTGCCTCGCTGGTAGTTGGCAGGGGGGGGGGGTTAAATGTTCATGGAGTAACCGCACCTTCTCCCTTGGGGCACTACTCAAAATGTATTAAGGGTAGCATATAATTATATATCCTTTAGAAACGGGAATATCCGTGTGTAATTCCGTGCGTTGGAACAAATGGGAGTGTTGTCCTCCACTATACATTATAGTAACATTGCCGATTCGGCCAATTTGAAATTCCATTACGTTATGTAAATGGACATTCTAAAAACTAAAAAAGGGCTTTTATTGTTTGTCCGATTCTTTTCAAACTTGTACCAATCGGTTTCTCTATTTTAGTCTGCTTTGTGTCAGAGCAACTTCAAGTGGAAGGTGAAAAACGTTGAAACAATGAAACTTGATGTATTTGAACAAGAAAGAAGTTACGGAACCCTATTAGGTCGGAGTGGGAAGGGCTTAGTGAGAAGATCTCGGAATCCTTGACTGTTCAGCAATGTCGCGAAATGTTGGAAAACAAGTACTTAAATCCAAATAAAAGGCAACATGTGTTAGTTAATACAGTTCTCGAAGGAATGAGTTTATAGAAACGATTGCTACTTATATCAGTAACATGTTTTACCTTATTTGCCACAGATATGGAACTTTGTTTGCTTTTTCTTGTCTAGTATAATCATGCATAAATTCTTCTTTTAAACTATTGACCCATACAGGTGGTATCGCTCGTTTAAGTCTTGCATAGTCAATCATTGCATTGCATTTTCGTTTGGAATGCACCTGCGATTTATATTCTGTTGACCGAAAGCCATCTGTCGTAAAAAGGTCTCCTAAAAATTCTAAACCACTGTCGTACCAGCCTTTATAAAAGAGCGACTGTTTATCAGACACCACATGTTTGTTGTGCCAAATAATCTGATCTGAAACTTTAACTGGTTCATGTATAGATATACAAACATCTTTCACTGTAGTGCAGTATCTAATCATTTTCCATGCCTTTAAGATTTCTACGTAAAATGACAGAATTTTCTTTTGAACTAGAATATCATTAAGTGTGGTTATATTATAAGAGCAGTTGAACAGTAGCTTGATGCCTCCCAATAATTGAACCAGTAACCCGGCCCCCCCCCCACTCAGTGTTATTTAGGGTACGCATATGCGTGTTCCAACCGACCCCCCCTTTTCAGCAAAAGTCCGGTGTGTAAAGTCAATACGGCTCGACCTTTTTCTTTTGTATACGAGCCTTTTTCCGGACCCCCCCCTTTTCAGCAAAAGTCCGGTGTGTAAAGTCAATACGGCTCGACCTTTTTCTTTTGTTACGAAAAGGACATTTTGGCAACACGCATGCGGTCATTTTGAAACCTGAGTGGGGGGGCCGGGACCAGTAAGAAAACAATGTTTTCAACGCTCCATTACTCTCATTGAAAAATCTACCCAACCATTTCAGTCGGAAGCTGAACAATTGCCTTTGTATGTTAAGTATTTTTATACCATCTTTACTGTAGTCTCCCATAAGAGAAACCCTTTTAATTTGTTCTGTTTTCCCACTCCAAATAAATTTGAATATAATGCCTTCTATCATCTTCAACAAGTTTGGAGGGATGGAATCAACCATGATCAAGTGAGTAACTTGGCTAAGTGCTAGACTTTTCAGTACCGTGACTTTTCCAAAAATGGTTAAGCTTCTTTTTGTCCAGCTATCAAGAATTTTCCTCAATTATATCAACTTCTCCCCCCCCCCCCCCCCAACGGAACGAAATGTCGATCGGTCAAATTTTCAAATTTCAAGACAAAAAACAAGAATGTGTCCTCTTATTTTTGATAAAGAGGAAACAAATAAACTTGAAACTTGAAAACTTAAATACATTCACAGAATTGTAGTTTGATACATAAAATGAACTTTGAAATATTTATCAAAATTATCGATATTATAATAATAATAATACATGATTTATAAGGCGCCAAATCCACTTGACAGTCAAATGCTCAAGGCGCAGCTTGTCCATAAGATGAAATACATACATGATACATTTATACAAAGTGCGATAGGAAAGGTACAGACATGAAAGGTAATGGTAATCAATTATAAGCTAAATTAAACAGATATTTCTTAACTCTTTATGCGCCACTTAAAAAAAACCCCTGTGCCACATTCTTTTAGGGTCACACATTTCGAGGGAATCTTTATTGACTCTGCTGAATCAAGAGGCTATAACTCTTCACTGGATGATCATGATGAAAAATATTGTGCAGCAAAGTTGTAGACCGGAAAACGTGCTTTTCGATGAACCGTCATTTGTTATATTTTGAATTATCATTTTTATAATAATCATAATTATATAATGTTTAATTTTTCTTATTTACGGCAGTTTTTTATCCCTCTAGAATTTCTTATTTAGCAATGATAAGACATCTTCAAATCGAATCTATTAGAAAGGTGGACTTCTTACCTTTCTTTACATACCTTGCTCAAGTATTCTAACAATTCAGAAGGTTAGTATTTAGGTTGTTGAAGAAAAGAAGTTCAATAGGGAGAGACTTGAAAGTACCCCGCTCAGCCACCCTTGACAATGGGCTAATCTGCCCATTGAAATCCCTATTACCCCAGGTTATTGTCAATGTCCGGTTTAGCGGGGCATGAAAAGGGACGTCGTGGGGATGTTTTTCTTTGTTGTGCCATGATAAGTCAATAAGAAATAAGAGAATGTTATTGATTTTGCCCACTGGTATGAGCATGTAAAAATGGTATAGGCATAATATATTATATGTGATATACATGACATAATCAGCATCTTATTGAAATGTCTCATTATGAATGTTCACCGCATCTGTTCTCTCACCTTCTTTACCCCTCAATAAAATTGATTTCAAGTACATTTATCACAGCCATAGATATACAAAGAAAGAATGAATCAATCTTAAAATATAAACTATATTGCATTGTTTTCCATTTACTTTATTGTGAGAGAGCTTATTATCAGAAATGATTGACGAGTGGAGTATGCAATGAATAAAATATGGAGAACGGACGTGAGAGACATTATGAGAGAGAAATAGTGATATGAAATGAAAGGACTTTACTGTGAATAAAGATTATAAGAGAAAGAGATAAAGATGACGGCAAGACAGGATACATATTGATACGAAAATAACAATAATAATGAGATAGAGATGACGGAAAGAAAGAGAGTAAACACTGATAGCATAAGAATGAATAAAGATAATAAGAGAAAGATATAGAGATGACGGCAAGACATAGGGTACATATAGATAGGAAAATGATAATAATAATAAGATAGAGATGACGGAAAGAAAGAGAGTAAACACTGATAGCATAAGAATGAATAAAGATAATAAGAGAAAGATATAGAGATGACGGCAAGACATAGGGTACATATAGATAGGAAAATGATAATAATAAAAAGATAGAGATGACGGAAAGAAAGAGAGTAAACACTGATAGCACAAGAATGAATAAAGATAATAAGAGAAATATATAGAGATGACGGCAAGACATAGGATACATATTGATAGGAAAATAATAATAATAATAAGATAGAGATGACGGCAAGAAAGAGAGTAAACACTGATAGCATAAGAATGAATAAAGATAATAAGAGAAAGATATACAGATGACGGCAAGACATAGGGTACATATAGATAGGAAAATGATAATAATAATAAGATAGAGATGACGGCAAGAAAGAGAGTAAACACTGATAGCATAAGAATGAATAAAGATAATAAGAGAAAGATATAGAGATGACGGCAAGACATAGGGTACATAATTATAGATAGGAAAATGATAATAATAATAAGATAGAGATGACGGAAAGAAAGAGAGTAAACACTGATAGCATAAGAATGAATAAAGATAATAAGAGAAAGATATAGAGATGACGGCAAAACATAGGGTACATATAGATAGGAAAATGATAATAATAATGAGATAGAGATGACGGCAAGAAAGAGAGTATTACACTCATAGCATAATAATGAATAAAGATAATAAGAAAAAGATATACAGATGACGGCAAGACATAGGGTACATATAGATAGGAAAATGATAATAATAATAAGATAGAGATGACGGAAAGAAAGAGAGTAAACACTGATAGCATAAGAATGAATAAAGATAATAAAAGAAAGATATAAAGATGACGGCAAGACAGGATACATCTTTCTTTCATTAGTTTTATTCATTCTTATTCTATCACTGTCTACTCTCTTTCTTGCTGTCATCTCTAGCTCTTTCATTAATTTTTATTCATTCTTATTCTATCAGTCTACTCTCTTTCTTGCTGTCATCTCTATCTCTTTCTTTCATTATTTTTATTCATTCTTATTCTATCACTGTCTACTCTCTTTCTTGCTGTCATCTCTATCTCCTTCTTTCATTTTTTTTTATTCATTCTTATTCTATCAGTCTACTCTCTTTCTTGCTGTCATCTCTAGCTCTTTCATTAATTTTTATTCATTCTTATTCTATCAGTCTACTCTCAGGGAACACTTTTATCACTAGAGTCTTCGTCACTGCTCGATTCGTCGGAATCAGAGTCCATGCTCCATGCTTCCATAGTAACAAGATCTCGAGCCTCCTCTACACTAAACACACGTTGACGTTTTCCAGCAGGTGCCATCGTAACATCAGTAAAAAAAATCCAAAGAAAACCGCTAAATACACGGTAATTTCGAATGTAACACTATGAAGAAAAACAGTTTACCGGAAAGTGTGCGATGTATACAATGTAAACAATAGTAAACGCAACGCGTGGCTACACACTGCGAGCGGTATTATGAATGTCTAATTGACTCGTATACATCTGTGCAAAAATGCGAAGTTGGCACGCCTACGTCCGTGCAAATCGGCGAACAAAGCAAACAAAGAGTTAAGATTGTTTTTTAACACTTCAGCAGAACTGCTATTCTTAACCCATTGAGGGAGAGTATTCCATAACGAAGGCCCAGCATGAGCGAAGGTTCGCTCCCCCCACTTTGTTTTAACCCTAGGAGTAACAAGTAAGCCAGCGTTTTGAGAACGTAGCTGTCTAGAAGGAAAGTAATGCTTAATCAAGCCGATGTCATACTGCCGAGCAGAGCCATGTATACAGTGAAATAATAGCAAAATAATCTTGAAAACAACACGTTTTTCTACGGGCAACCCATGGAGTGATTTGAGGACTGGTGTGATGTGACCTTTTTTCTTCAATTTATTTGACATCTAATCCTAAAAAAATATCACAGAATTAATATGTTACCACATAACAAAAAAGAAGGTGGGCGCCAAAAAAATGCTTGCGAGGGCGAGAAACAAGGAGTTATATGAATACGAAAGCTGCAATGTCCCCTGATAAGAATAGCTCTTCAAACTTGTCACGCATAATTGATTTCCTTGTGCAGTGTAGTGAGGTAGCGATAACATTGTTATATTGACACTCGTTTTCATAACTATTCGAGACATAACATATTTCGATTTCTTTCGCTTTTGGCATAACTAATAGCTGGAACCCAATGACAATTTAACTATCTCTTTAATCCCTCCTTCAGCCATCCAATCATTCATTCTTTTTCTCTCTGTCTGTCTCCCGGCCCCTTCTCTCTCTCTCTCTCTCTCTCTCTCCTCTCTCTCTCTCCCTCTCTTTCTTTTAATCACTCTCTCGCTCTCACCCACTCACTTATTCATTATGTTTTGCTCTCCCTTTCGCTCATACAATTTCTATCTCACTCTATCACTATCTCTCTTTCTCAATTGATCTCTTTCTTATATTGATAGCTGCTAATTCGACAAACTTGCTCCCGTTTTGGATGCAGCAGAAAAGATTTCTGGAAAATGACGTCATGGCAGTGGTTGAGAATATCAGTTTTTGTCGGTTAGTTTTTAAATATAGCTTTATGTCTAATGGTAAATTTTAGGGGAAAGCATTAGCAACATTTCTTGCTGAATTTAAGCAGCTATTGTTAGCCATTTGATACAACAATCAACCATGACGTGGCAATTTCCTGTTTGAAGTAGGACTCACAATTCGTTTTACAGCTGATTACGCTTTGTTGACTCCACTGTTCAGAGAATTTAGCAGAGAGGGATAGAGGTGAATGACGATGTGTTATTTCTTTTATTTGTTCATAGTCTCTTCGATGCTATTTGAATATTTGGATGACAATAAACATGGCGGTAATATTCATATTGAACTGTCACCTGGCAGATAAATTAATCAATACCTGGCTTAATAATGTGAAGGAAAACTGAATCTGAACCCCGGGTCAAAGACCCCCCCCCCCCCTCTCTCTCCCTCTCTCTCTCTCTATCTATTTCTCTCTTTCTCCCCCTCTCTCGCAGTACGATCCTAGAAATAGACGTGCCCTCTTATTTCTCCCACTAATTTACAACATTATCTAGCTTATTCCAGACAATAAGTCTTACAATAAACAAAATAATAATACGAAACCCTGGGCACAATGATAAAGAAGGAAACTCTATTATAATGAAGCGAATGTATAATTATGCTGATTACTTGGGGCAGAATATAGAGCAAACTCTAGTTTGGTAACCAATAACTGCAGTTAAAACCAGAGCCTAAGTTGTGCTACTTGATTTAACAAAGGATTGTAGTCACGATAACCTTCCGGTGTAGTTCATTAAAGATAGTACGATTTCACATTCACTTGTAAATATATCTAACTGGTCATTAAAAACAACACAAGGTTGCTGAATATTAGCAACAGTCGGGCACAATTGCTACTCTTTAATACAACCATGCTGTGGCAATTTACTCTTTTAGCTATGACTCAAAATGATTCGGGTCACAGTTGATTCTACTCTGTTGATTCTACTGTTCGGTTGATTTAGCCGAGAGAAATGGAACCCGTCCATTTCTCCTCTCTCTCAATACAATTGGAGAAATAAACGTGCCCTTTACCATCTCTCCCTTTGGAGCTACGCCACTGATTTACTACAAACTTTATCTAGTTTATTCCAGAAAGTAGGTCTTACAATACAACGAAATGGAACCAAGAATGATGAAGTACATGTAAATACCACTTACTGCTACCCTTTCCAAGGTTTGTAATTGGCCGGATGTTTAAGTGCATGATTTACCCCTGGCCAGTCAAGATGAAAATGAGGTATGTCTAATAGGGATGTTTGTATCATTAGTTTGCATAATGATGATGACATAAAGTTTGGTTTACACGCGATGGGGTCAACATTATTCACGTTGTTTTCTCCGTGAGGGCCCTGTAATCCTATTAGTCCCGGCATTATTTGATATGACCTCCCACAAATTGCAAAAGAAAGTCTGTCAACTGTTATATACACAGAAATATGTCCTCAAAACTCTTAAAGATTGATTAAGACCAGTTATGGTCATGCAATTGCATTTTGAAAGAAACGTTGTGGAATCGATCAGAAGAGGTTGATCATCTAGCATATAAGTATCGGTGTTTACTGCAAGGTTCTTTAATTATCAAAATTATAAGAAATTTGGCCCAGACTTGGTAAAGTTTCAATTTACCAAATATATCAATTAGTAGGCGGTTTCTCGCCCAAATTTGTATGCTCACGTATTGGTAAAAACATATTCTTTCACATGATTGGTAATAAGAGCTTCCATTTCATTTTTTGAGGGGCGTTTCCAAAACTGGTCTTTACCTTTGGAATCATGGTGGGAGAAAGTTCTATGGCGACCATTTTTCAAATATTTCCCTATGTATCTGCTTTTAAAGAACATAGACCTTTGATTTTAAGTGCTAAACATACATTTTAGGGACAAGGAATCTAATGGAAAACAAATTCAAGAAGCTAAACCTAGGCAAAAAGCCGAAACGGCAGCCATTTTCCAAAAATGGTTGCCATAAACCTGATATTTCCCAATATCTTCGCTTCTAAATGACTTCAGGGGTTTCATTTTCATTGCGAAGTATACATTTTCGGGGGCCAGGAATAAAATCAAACCTTTTTTAATGAGCTAAACCTGACCACAAAGCCTAAATGGCAGTCATTTTCCAAAATGGCTGCCATAAACCTGATATTTCCCAATATTTCCGCTTCTTGATGACCAAGGGCTGAGTTTTAGCGCTAAACATACATTTCTGTTCAGTCAAAAATACTATGGCATACTGTATGCCGGATGGACGACGTACATGTCGATGCTCTACAGTTTCCACATGCAGCTGAACATTTTATGTCATGCTTGATACATGTGCACTTCAGACTGATGCAGTCTGTCTGGCAGTTGCAGCGGATCATCTTGAGGAGCTCTTCCGGAGCTGGTGGCACTATAGTCTGTCTGCACGGGCTCGAGTCATCCCATGCTTTTCCGCTCATCAGCTGCAATGCCCTTCCTCTGCTGGACCTGGTAGTCGACACGAAGGCTATGGTGCTTCGCGGCTGCTGATGTGATCGGTAGACTTTGGGGTTGCACATAAGAAGTGCAGGAGGCAACCTTCTGGCAGAACCACTTATGTCACACCGCGTTGAGTGACTATGCGGGCTTCTTATTGTCCAGACATGCCAGAGCTGTCTCTCCTGCTTCTACAACATCATCGATCGGTGGACGCTGCCGGCCTGTCAAACACCTGGCTTGTTGAGGAAGCTCCCTTGCCATACCAATGTCAATGGCATACATGCGGGAAGAAGTATCGCATCCCTGGAGAGTGAGCATGAAGAAAATGCGCTGTGAAACATCTGGGCCTAACTGCTGCATGACAGACCTCATGTTCCAGACACGCGGTATCTTCACTCTTCTTTGACTCTGGTTGGAAGAACAGGTCAAATGACTCGAGGTTGGTGTGGTAGATGAGCAGGATGAGTAGATCTGTGTCATCTCCGATCAGCACAGTATCAGTGGTGGCTGCAGAGTTCACTGCTTTCTGCACTATGAGAAGATCAGCGTCACCTGCAGCATATGATATGTCTGGCAGTTATGTGCCCGTAATTTGGGGCTGAGCATGTTGATGAATTGCTGATTGTTTGTCTTGTTTGCCAAGAATTGTTCTTTCTTCATTGTGGCCTGCTTAACTTCATCAAATGTCACCGTTGCTCCAGCATTCCCTCTCGTACGTCTTTGATGTGTTGTGTCCTTTGGTGATGTACCATTATAGTCATCAAAGACGACTGCTGATGGCCTTGAACTTCCTCTTGAATGTGTAGTCAGCAGCAATTTGTCCATTCATGCTGGTCAGGATTGCTGTTTCAACATTGCTTGGAAAATTACAATACTGTGAGGTGAATTATGTTGAACTGGCTTGATTTGAGGATTACTTGATGAATGGAAGCCAGAGAACTGGAATAGGGGGAAAAATCTGAATGGGGCCAAGTAAAGTCAGGGGTCCCTCAGGTATCTATCATAGGTCCCCTTCTCTTTACTATCATGGTCAACGTTCTCCCTCATGTTTTAACTAAATCTCAAATCATGCTTTATGCTGTTGATGCAACAGTTTCTGCAGTAGCAGAAGCCCGCTAGAAATTGAGAGTATCCTAAACTCAGAACTCAAAAAGATTCAAGACTGGGTACAGACAAACGAATTAGCTATAAATCCGATTAAAACACAGTTCATGATCTTTGGATCATCACATAAACTAGCACTTCTCTCACAACCAATTAAATTATTTTTAGACAATCAACAAATTTCTCAAGTATATAAATTACCTATAAATATTTGGGTGTCTGGTTAGATCCAACTTTAAGTTGGAAAGAGCATGTTAGACATACAAGCAAGAAGATTGCATCAAGGATTGTACTTCTAAGTCGCGCTAAAAGATGTGTTTGCATCTTGACAGTTTGATATGGGCGGCTAAAGGGGCCAATATCAACAGTCACAAAAACAAACAAAGATGCATACAAACAAAAAAAGAAGCATACAAACAAACAAAGGACAGAGCAAAATTGACAAAGTACCCAGAAGAAAGGACCAATTAACAAAGAATAAATCAAAGGTCAGAGCAAAATAGACAAAGTACAGGTCAGAAGAAACAGAGGGCGTTTTGGTTTACGGTAAGCAAATAGACATCAGGCACGAAAACGAGAAAGGACAAACTCAAACAGACATCACATCATCTACGAACTGACCCTCAAAGGACAACAGAGGGCGTTTTGGTTTACGGTAAGCAAATAGACATCAAGCACGAAAACGAGAAAGGACAAACTCAAAAGGACATCACATCATCTATGAACTGACCCTCAAAGGACAACAGAGGGCGTTTTGGTTTACGGTAAGCAAATAGACATCAAGCACGAAAACGAGAAAGGACAAACTCAAAAGGACATCACATCATCTACGAACTGACCCTCAAAGGACAACAGAGGGCGTTTTGGTTTACGGTAAGCAAATAGACATCAGGAACGAAAACGAGAAAGGGTAAACTCAAACAGACATCACATCATCGTACGAACTGACCCTCAAAGGACAACAGAGGGCTTAGGCTCGCAAGTAATAACAGATGCGTATGTATTTCATTTAAAGACCGTCAATACTGGGCCAGAAGGGATTAGACCACACAGAGATAACGAGGTCACTGACAGGTGGCTATCTCTTTAACTCAGCTCTCAACTAACATAAGAAAAAGAGGGTGGGGGACCAAAAGGCACCGATTGGGGAAGTTTTCTATATAGAGGAACAGTGGCGTACGCAGGATTTTTTCAAGGGGAGGGGGGGGGTTGGTAAAAAATACACATATAATACACACATAACAAAAACTGAAGGGGGGGGTTAACCCCCCAAACACCCCCCCCCCCCCTCCCCACGTACGCGCCTGTAGAGGGAGCAAGTCAGGGGCGGATCCAGGATTTGCCGGTAGGGGGGCCTAAAATGTGAAAATCGCGCCGACCAAAATCTCGCTCAGTGGGGGGGGGGGGGGGGGGGGGGGGGGGGGGGGGGGGGGTAGTGATCATAATTTTTTTCTTCTCGTATTTGTCCTCGAAAATGTGAAAATCGAGCCTACCGATATCTCCCTCAGTGGGGGGGGGGGGGGGGGGGGGGGGGTAGTATGCATAATTTTTTTTGGTATTTTACCCCGAAAAAAAAAAAAAAAAAAAAAACAGGGGGGGGCCGGACCCGTCGGCCCCCCCCCCCCCCCCTTGGATCCGCGCCTGGAGCAAGTAGCTACAACATTACAAGTAGGACAGTGGGCTTTAATTAATGCATAGCCCATTTTGCCCAATTAAGACTGGGCCAAAATGCCCTGTTGATTAATCATTATCGCTTTGTCTTCGATTATCTTTTTTATTGTGATTGTCAGTCACTCGTTTATTTATTTATTTTTTTATTTTTTTTTTTATTTTTTTTTTTTATTTTTTTTGTTATTTTTGTTATTTTTTTTTTTTGGGGGGGGGGGGGGGGTCATTTGCCGGCGCTAATTCAGTAAGGTATCCAAAATATAGCCTACTAAAACAGACCCCAAATTTCGGTGAATAAATAATCAAATGTCCAAATAAAGATAATGATTTAAAAGGCGTTATGTTCCTTACCTGTTTCGTGTCAATTATGTTGTATTTTGGGGAGTATTTTTTGGAAAAACATTGATTTTAGTATGCACTTTTCACGCCAAACTGCTGCACAATACAAATGCATAATGATGGTGGATTGCGTTCGGGCGCGCGCCTGTGTGAAGTTATCTACCGTAATGAGGATGTGGGACAGAAGAAAATAGTTGCCAATTTAAGTATATCGAAAATGTATCAAATAAAATGGAATGGTTTGATTACAGAGTGGTCTTATTCGTTATTACTATGTTGATGGGGGAGACAGAGAGAAGGAAAAAAGGGGAAGAGAATATAAAAGGAAAGAAAGAAGAGGAAGAAGAATAAGAAGAAAAGAGGGAAACCCCCCCCCCCGCCAAAAAATAAAGAAGAGAGAAGGGAGGGAAATGAAAGGGAGGGATACTGTTATTCACATTATATATTTAAAAAAACAGAATAAAACAGAGAATGAAAAAAATTAGTTCTCGACTGATTGCCATTACAATAAAACAAAATAAAGCATGGGGGTGGAAAAGTTTTACATAAAACGGACTGGTTTTGATTACAGAGTGGTTTCATTCATTATCAGAATGTTGGTGTGGGAGGGGGGGGGGGGGTCTGCTCGCTATTCACAAGGACCGCTATTTATTATAGGAGAAGAGGGTCACTATAAGGACCTTTATTTATAATACGAAATGAGGGTCTCTGTTCATAATAGGAGCAGAGGGTCGCTATTCATAATATGGAAGGGAAATATTGGATGTAAAACACCCCCACGGCTATGGCGTAGCTGAGGGGAGGGGCGACACAAGGCCCTGAATAATTGTCTTTGTTTTTAAGTAGGTATATTATACCTTCTATCTTTGATAATTTTATAGAGACATCCCCTGCTTGACTTGGAGATGAAAAAGTCGAGGGTTCGTATCCCGACACGGCACTAATATCCTTTGGCAAGATATTAACCTGCACTTGCTACTCTCCACCCCGGTGTTAAATGGGTACCAGGTAGGATGCGACAGTCATTGTTGGTCATACAGTTTTTAAGCGTCATGTAACGCCTGGCTGGAATGCTGCCCAGGGCAGGCGCACCGGAAGCAGTTTGGAATTGGGGGGGGGGGGGGGGGGGGGGTGGTGGGGGGTGGTGGGGGCGATCCCCCCCCCCCCCAGAAACGCGGGCCAAAAACAAAAAACAAAAAGAGAGGAGAAAAAAGGAAGAGGACGTAGGAAACAAAAGGAGCAGACGAAGAGAATTTTTGAAATTCAGACAAGACAGTATCACGAATCGTCTTCTTTCTCTTTAATAATTTAATGAAACCTCAAAGCTTCCGCACGGGAGGTAGGGGGGGGGGGCAACTGAATTCAGACTAGGATAAAGAGTCGAGAACGGTACGTCGGATTGTCTTCTTTCTCTAATAATTCTATGAAACGTCAAAGCTTTCGCGCTTTGCGGAGGAGGGAGGGGAAAAACTCGCCCCTCCCTGCACCCACCCCCTATTACGTCACTGCTGGTCAATATTTGGCTCGCATAATTTCAAATTTGGCCCCCCCCCCCCCGAAGCTTAGACATTTTATTAAATTAATGAGAAAGAAGACGATCATTGTGCCGTTCTCGACTGTTAATTCTTGTCTGAATTGAGCTTCCCCCCTCCCGCTCGAAGCGTTGAAGCTTTTAAGTTTCATTAAATAATGAGAATAAGAAGACGATTCGTTGTACAGTTTTTGACTCTTAATATTTGTCGGAACTCAGTTCCCCCCCCCCCCCCCTCCTGCACGGTTGTACCGTTCTCGACACTTAATCCTTGATTAAATTCATTTCTCTCCCCCCCCCCTCCCGCGCGAAAGCTTTGACGTTTCATAGAATAATAATATTAGAAAAAGAAGACAACTCCAGGTACCGTTCTAGACTCTTAATCTTAGTCTGAATTCAGTTGCCCCCCTCCCTCCCTCCCGCGCGAAGTGCGGAAGCTTTGAGGTTGCATTAAATTATTACAGAGAAAGAAGGCGATTCATAATACTTGTCTGAATTTCAAAAGTGTTCTTTATCTGCTCCTTTTTTTTGGCCGGCGTTTTGGGGGAACCGCCCCCACCGCCCCGGAAGCTCAGGGTTTTTAGGCATTTGATGACGGTCACATGATCATCTAAGGGCCCGCCTCAGGGCCCTAGGCGGAATCAAAAGGGCAGAGCCCCCAGAAGCTGAGGGGTTTTAGTCTTTTTTAATCACGGTCAGATGAGCATTTTTTGATACCTCATTATTTTGTGACTCTGGCAGTTAAACTATTCTTTTCCTTTCTTTTTCTTTCTTTCTTTTCTTTCCCTTTTTCTTTCCTTTCCTCTCTTTTTTCCCTCCCCCTTTTCTCTTTTCCCGACGGCAGCGCAATTTTACCGGCAATATCCTGAAAGGGGGGTGATAGGGGGATGCCAGGGGCGGATCTAGCTTTTTGCTAAGGGGGGGGGGGTTGACCAAAATAATGACGATGCGGAGCATCGTGCACGAGCCGCGAAGCGGCGAGCCGATTTTTTTTGGGGGTGTTTATTTGAACCCCGTAAGTGATGTTTTCCTGGCATCTATTAACACAATGGAGACCATAAAAAGCAGTGCATGATAACGTCTTTTTAAATCAAGTAACAGTTTAATACACAGTTATATCCAGAGTTATCATGTGTTTGGTTAAGTTACCAGATGAGTTGAATATCTTCTCACAATATTTGCACTTGAAAGGGTTCCTCTCCAGAGTGCGTTCTTTTTTCTTTTTTTTCTTTTTGGGCCGCCTAAGGGGGGGGGGTTAAACCCCCTAAAACCCCCCCCCCCCGTAGATCCGCGCCTGGGTGCAAGGGCCATTTGCCCCCCCCCCCCCCGATCCACAACTTGTTGGCAGGAAAATTGCAATTGATATCCCCCTTCTTTTCTTTTCTTCTTCCTCTATTTTTACTACCCTTTATCTGCTCTTTTCCTTTTTTCTTTCCATTTCCTTCCTTTTCTCCTATTTTTGTTTATGGGGCGGGGGGGGAGGCAAGAGCCCTTTGCCCCCCACCTGTTTCCCTCTTTTCTTCTTATTTTTCTTCCTCTTCTTTCTTTCCTTTTATATTCTCTTTCCCTTCTCTCTCTCTCTCTCATTTAATTTTTGACGGGGGGGGGGGGTGGAGGGGGTGGAGGCAAGAGCCCTTCGCCCCCGTTTCCCTCTTTTATACTTAAATATACTTAAATTGGCAACTATTATCTTCTGTCCCAGATCCTCATTACTGTAGATAACTTCACACAGGCGCGCGCCCGAACACAATCCACCATCATGATGCATTTGTATTGTGCAGCGGTTTGGCGTGAAACTTTTGAAAAAGTGCATATTAAAATCAATGTTTTTCCGAAAAATACTCCCCCAAATACAACAAAATTGACACGAAACAGGTAAGGAACATAACGCCTTTTAAATCATTATCTTTATTTGGACATTTGATTATTTATTCACCGAAATTTGGGGTCTGTTTTAGTAGGCTATATTTTGGATACCTTACTGAATTAGCGCCGGCAAATGACCCCCCCCCCCCCCAAAAAAAAAAAAAAAAATGACTGACATTCACAATAAAAAAAAGATAATCGAAGACGAAGCGATAATGATTAATCAACAGGGCATTTTGGGCAAAATGGTCTATGCAATTGGATGGATAATCATTGATTAAAGCCCCACTGTCCTACTTGTAATGTTGTAGCTACTTGCTCCCTCTACAGGCGCGTACGCGGGGGGGGGGGGGGGTGTTGGGGGGTTAACCCCCCCCCTTGAGTTTTTGTTATGTGTGTATTATATGTGTATTTTTTTACCAAACCCCCCCCCCTTGAAAAAATCCTGCGTACGCCACTGTTCCTCTATATAGAAAACTTCCCCAATCGGTGCCTTTTGGTCCCCCACCCTCTTTTTCTTATGTTAGTTGAGAGCTGAGTTAAAGAGATAGCCACCTGTCAGTGACCTCGTAATCGCTGCGTGGTCTAATCCCTTCTGGCCCAGTATTGACGGTCTTTAAATGAAATACATACGCATCTGTTATTACTTGCGAGCCTAAGCCCTCTGTTGTCCTTTGAGGGTCAGTTCGTACAATGATGTGATGTCTGTTTGAGTTTATCCTTTCTCGTTTTCGTTCCTGATGTCTATTTGCTTACCGTAAACCAAAACGCCCTCTGTTGTCCTTTGAGGGTCAGTTCGTAGATGATGTGATGTCCTTTTGAGTTTGTCCTTTCTCGTTTTCGTGCTTGATGTCTATTTGCTTACCGTAAACCAAAACGCCCTCTGTTGTCCTTTGAGGGTCAGTTCGTAGATGATGTGATGTCCTTTTGAGTTTGTCCTTTCTCGTTTTCGTGCTTGATGTCTATTTGCTTACCGTAAACCAAAACGCCCTCTGTTGTCCTTTGAGGGTCAGTTCGTAGATGATGTGATGTCTGTTTGAGTTTGTCCTTTCTCGTTTTCGTGCCTGATGTCTATTTGCTTACCGTAAACCATAACGCCCTCTGTTTCTTCTGACCTGTACTTTGTCTATTTTGCTCTGACCTTTGATTTATTGTTTGTTAATGGGTCCTTTCTTCTGGGTACTTTGTCTATTTTGCTCTGTCCTTTGTTTGTTTGTATGCTTCTTTGTTTGTTTGTATGCATCTTTGTTTGTTTTTGTGACTGTTGATATTGCCCCTTTAGCCGCCCATAGTTTGAAGCTACTTGCGAACTAATATAATAATGCCTCTGTTTGATTACTGCTCCACTGATTGGTCAAACTGTCCACACAATACAAAAGTCATATTTATAAACCAACATAAAAGGATGGCCAGATTGTTCTTGGGGCAAATCAACTCACACACCTAAAGTTCAAGTCTCGACTCACTCAGTCTCTCTATCTCTCTCTCTCTCTCTCTCTCTCTTTGTTACAATACAATTGGATGAATGCACGTTTCTTTATGCACCCTCCTCCCTTTGGAGCTACGTTACTGACTTTCAACTTTATCTAGTGTATCCCAAAGAGTGTGCCATATGGCCCGGTCACACAGGTAGGACGCATGGGGAACGCACGGCCAGCGCATGGAAAATTAGCAATTTTGGCCAGTACGTTGTCGTTCGCTAGGCGTGCGTCATCACTCGTTACTCGTTCGTCGAGCGCGCTGGACCCACGCTATGCATTCGTCGTCATACGCTGTGTGCGTCGGGATTTTTTGAGCATGCTCAAAAACGTGCGCCGAGCTCGGCGCATGAATGTACACGCCAAAGGCACGCCAGACATGCGTGGAGCGCGCTAGACCAGCGCCAGACATGCGCGGAGCACACGCCCTGTATACGCACAGCGCGCTAGCTACACGCTGTGCATTTTGTGTCAGCTCGGTAGCTTTTCCAAAATTATGACAAAAGTTAGGCACACGGCCTTTTCCGATTTCCAATGCGCTGGCCGTGCGTCGTAGAACGCGGTGCATGCGTGGACCATTCGTCCAGCGCGCTAGCAACACGCTGTGCATTCGTAGAAGTGTTATCATGTGCGCTCTGTGTGCGCCCTGTGTGCGCCCTGTATGCGTCCAGCGCGCTAGCAACACGCTATGCATTTGGTGTCAGCTAGCTGTAGCTTCGACAAAAGTTGGGCGCACGACAACGCACTGGCCAAAATTGCAAATTTTTTCATGCGCCGGCCGTGCGTCCCCCATGCGTCCCCTCTGTGTGACCGGGCCTTTACCATAAAAACACCCTGGAAACTAGGATGAAGAAAAAAAATACTTCTCATAGCTACCCTTTTCCAGGCTTGTAATTTGCTGGTCGATTCACAATAGTGATGAAGAAAACGAGATATGTTCAACATGGATTTTATTCATGTACATAATTATGATGAAAAACGTTGGTTTATATACATACCGTAGCGTCAAGAGTATTATAGTTCTCTCCGTCAGGGCCCTACAATACTATTATTATCCCTCATGTTTATTTGTTTAGGTTTTTGTATTAAATGTTTTAAAAGCATCGTTTAACCATGTTAAATCTGAGATGCAGGGCCCTACGTGTCACCACTGTCTTTGGTATGGTTTAATATTGAAGCCCTAACAAATTAGCTTAAAATGATCATGAAGTGCCTCAAAAAAGAAAAAAAATGTTTAAGTGACCGGTTTTACCATACTCGTTTTTCCTAATGGACTGTACAGTGTGAGTCCAAAACAAGTTCAACACGATTTTTGCACTTTCGCAAACAATGCTTCCTGTTTATCCAAACGCATAACACATACAAATGATACCAAATGATTTGGGATAAAACACTCTTTCATAAGATGAATAATAATTTACTGTTCATAGATGATTTTAAAAATAATTAGCAATTTTCTAGGTGTAAACTTTTTTTTGACTCACACGGTAGTATTAGGAAGACCGTTAGGAAAACCCGAAATTTGATTTCGATTTCCAATCATAAATATCTTGATAATCAGACATGTGATCGGCTTGTAATAGTCATGGGTTCCTGACTGACCTAAAGGTTTATAATTATCATTGCACCATGAGCTAAATCCAGAATTTTAGACGAAGTTACCCAATCTTTTAACAATATCTTATGAATTATTGTCTTCAAGTATACCTTAATTTGCATCTTTCCCAAAATGTATTTGGTTATTTGGTACAGAATGAATAACATGTTCAAATTAAATGTTTAAATTAAGGTAAAGCAATCTTAGCAACATTTCTTGCTGAATTTAAGCAGCAATCATTCACCATTTAATAAAACCATGACCTGGCAATGTATTCTTTCAAGTATGACTCGTACTAATACCGCTTGGTTGATTCCACTGTTCGGAGTGCACGACGATGTGTGTGTTTTCTTCTTATTTGTTCAACGTCGCTATACTAGGCTATTTGAATTTTTTGATGACAATAAACATTGCGGTACTATTAATAAGGAACCGTCACATGGTTGTCACATGGCAGATAAAATTACCAGCACAATGCTTAATAATAGAGACTTTTAGATTCTGCACGACGAGAACGTGGACTGCCCTTTTAAGGCACTGGCAGTGACGTCACATTGCCTTAAAAGGGCAGTCCACAGAATCTAAAAGTCCCTACTTTGACAGATAGCTGAATCTTAACCGCGGGCCATACCGCCTCCCTCCCTCCCGTATTTCTCCCCCTCTCTCTCTCTTGCAATGAATTCAAATTCGTCTGGTTTGAGCTAGAATGGCGCCATTCATTGCTGATCTGTTGGTACCAATGAGAGCTTTACACAAATTAATTGTAGGGATATGGGGTGAAGTATTTTGTGGCATTTTTCAAATTCTTTCGTTTCATTTATCAAGTATTCGAGCGCCAGAATTTCAGAATTATTAAGAAGGATTGGTTTTATACAGTTATCGAAAAGTTTAAGGATATCGTTGGCTAAATATGGCCTTTTCTTTCTTTGCTGGTGTTATCAAATAAAAAAAAATTGTATTCAACATTCTTCATACCTTATTAAGCATAATTGTATGATTTTTTTCCCCACTTTTTAATGCATTTAATATTTAAAGTGGTTTAATGCTGTTTAAAGTCCAAACTCCGTTTCAGATATAAAAGACATTAGTTTTTTTTCTCCCGGATGTAATGTTACTGGGTGACAATTATCTCCAAATGAATCTATAATATCATTTAATTATAAAGAAAAAAAGTTGGGCTTAATACACAACTTTGTTTTGCGCCTTCCGAAGTGGGGGGGGGGAAGTTTGGGTTATTTTGTTTTTCAGTTAAACAGAAAGTCGTTCATCTGCGTACATATTTTTGATAATAACGTAGAATGTACTGGTTATATTGTGTGTATATTTATTTGAAGAGAAGAGCGTTTCTGTTCAAAAAATCAAACGCTTTGTAGAAGTCCACAAAGTACACGTACAAATATTTCTTATTTTTAAACATTTATCTATCATTTTGTTATAGTGAATATATGTTCACTTGTCCTGCAACTTTTTTTAATTATTTGATCAGCGGTCATTATGTTGTTTTCTTCAAAGTATGTTTAAAGTATATTGTAGAGTATTCTTGAGAATATATATAGGTAGAGCACTCAAAAAAATAATACACATAAGACATTCTTTATTTTGGTGTCATATTAAAGATATCAATGATATATTTATTTTGCTGCAAAAATTTTCAAATTCTGTCAAGGCATTCCTGAGATATGGTCTTTTGAAGATATCGTAAAATCATTCAAAAACCTGCCGCAAATAGCAAATTATGGCAAAAATGGATTTTTTTTACATGTTTAAGGGTGTTTTTTTTGACATAATAGAGTATTACATGGTCTTAAAAATGATATGTATTGTGAAACCAAAGTGAAATAAGCATGAAAAATAAAATTCAAGAACCAGACTTGTTGCATTTTGGTGCACCGGATTGACAAAAACCACATTTTGTTCAATTTCACCAATCCGCAGGTTTGGAAATGTTCAAAAAACGACTAAGTCCAGCTAATTAATATGCGTAAATGCAATATCTCAAGTTTTAAATGAGTCTGTTTGATACAACTTTGTGGCAAGCTTCAACTAATGAATCCCTATCCATTTATATAATAAGATTTATGAAAACTAATTAATTATGCAAATGAGCTGATAATTAGCTAATTACATATTCGCAACACCGTTATGCAAATTAGACAATGTTTATATATTTTTTCCTTCTCACCTAACTTCCTGATCTATATAAAACAACTGTAAAAAGTTTGAGCTTTGTAGATGCTTGCATTTGCTGAATAAAATGATGAGCTGAACTTCGCAGCAATTTCCAGTAATGTTTCACTCGATGGATTAAAAATCGGAGCATGTGGCAAGAAACTATGGATGTTAAACTACTGAAAACCAGTTTAGGATTTGAAAATCGGGCAATATTTACGGATTTATGAGCATTTTCTGAAAATTCATTCAACTCAATGTAACTTCGTGTAGAAACAAAATTCCGATGTACCTGTTGCTGGGGTAGCCAGGGAAAGGTCACAGGTACCATATATGGTAAGGTCATTGAAATCCAGTGAATGAAACATTGGTGGCAAGTCCATTTTTTACAGGGGAGTTTTTTCCAATCTGCCGGGATATTTAGTGCAGTATTGTCCGTGGTGATTGCACACACCCACTGGCCCAATTTGCGCGGTGTCAAAAACATCCCTTTTTAAAAAAATAAAATAAATAATTTCCCTAATACCCACACCCACAGGATTTTAAGTATAGTGGGTTAAAAGAATGACTGAAATATCTGTGAAAAAATTATGTTGTTACATGTTTTTGAATTTTTTAAATCATAAGTTGAAAAATGGCTTCTCAGCATAGATTTGCTATTGCTGTGCACTGACGTGCACGGCAGAATGTATATGCATGCACTGTGATCAGCCTAATATATATTTTTTTGCAAGGAAGCTTGTTAGGGTCATCCCTAAATAATTGGAGGTGTCTGTTTCGTCTCCTTCTTTGGATATTGGTTTTTATGAGATTAAATTTCCTTCTTCTCAGAGTATTAATCGCATGCAACATTTCTTCTTATTATTATAACAGAATTAGGTTATTGTGTATCAAAGGTTCTTTGTTTAGAGTCTTTTTCAGTATCAAATTTAATCTTGTTCATTAGTTTTTGCGATGAACGTACCATTCTTTCGCTGTAATATCAATGGACGCATTATCTGTATATTTTTCTTTCATTCTGTCCACAAGTTCCCAAAAAGATGGAGAGTCTCTGTTATCTAGCGATGGAAAACAAATTTCTGTATTAATAAAATCTTGAATCTTGAATCTTGAGAAATTTATCAAACCCATGTTTTTGTGTACGCTCTGTGATTATTACTTGTTATTCTCCGAAGGAGTTTTTGTTCGCATGAACGTTTTAGCCATAATACGTTATTCCACGGTGTTTTTCTCAGATCTCTACATAATTCTTTTGAAAAATCAGTTGTAGCTTGAATCTATATATCGAATAAAACAATGATTTTGTCCCTTTTTATTGACCTTAACTCTCATATTTTGTTTTTACGAAAACGCCAGCAGCGACCTTTGAGTATAGGTGTCGACTGTTTTGTTTATTCTTCTTTTGTTATCCCTTTTTTGTTTAAATCATTTAATAAGATTTTTGACAAATCTAAATTGATTTGTTCAACATTTTTGTTTGTTTAATTTTGTTAAGCATTGACCTTCAAACGTTCGGGTTCATTTGCATGGCTGTATGTTATGTTATTCCATGTCGTAATTGGCGAATACAAATGATTGATGGGTCAACGTCATTTGGCAATGGTCGGATAATGGGGGAAGAACTATCCAAATTCGAAAGCTATAGCTTTATTTATTATAACTAGTGAGGCGCGGTAACCATCGATTGAGAAACCTCTTGTGTTATAGAGAGCTGCTGTTTACATTATCTGACCGAATAATCTTTAGATTTGAGCAGTTATGTGGATAGATCAAGATTTTGTTTTCCGTAATTAATAGTGACTTGCTGTATCGAAAATTGTCTACGTTGAGGGGGTAGTGTCTGAAATGTAAGCACTATGTAAAGAGTGTACTAATGGATCAAATGAATCAAGTCTGATGTAGTCACATTTATCTTGATTAATATGGGCATTGAGGTATCCCATAATAATTACTGTTCCTTTTGTGTTTCGTTTTTCTTTTTTCTTTCGAGGTTTCCAAATATCTCTATATTTATTTCTGTTCTCAAAGTGTGTGACGAATTAACAGTTTGGAATGTATATATCAGGCATTTCTAAAGCCGAAAATGAATGACCGAGCTTTAGCCACATATTTACTACAGGTTCTTTCAATAATGGTAGTTCCCTTTACAAGAGGTTAATTAACGAGGACTCATAATTCTTCTCTCAGTCAGTTAGAGTTCGTTTAACCGACAGACTATTTATATAGAGGAGGCGCGATGGCTCAGTGGGTAGAGCAGTGGTCTCGTAATCCGGTGACCCGGGTTCGAAACCAAGTCGATGCGCTAGAACCCTTTAGTAAGGCATTAATCATCATTACCAGGTCCCTCGGAGAGGACCTAAATCCGTCGGCCGCCTGGTTGCTTTACTAACAAGCATTAATGCTTTATTAAAAGTCAGGTAAAATAACCACCACCACCATATGGTTTTTATGAGATGTGTTTACTGTAAGATAAATGCGTCTCACTTATATTAGAAATACAATATCTGTAATAAGTTTCTCCCCAGATATAGGACATTCAGTTTACATTGTCTTGTTCCGTTCAGTCTTTCATCAAGTCCGGTTACGTTCCATGAGCTTATGAATATTTGTTTGGATACTTTTAACTTTGAGGGTGGGGTAGGCTATCAATATTTCCATCGTCTATTCAAATACGGTTGGAAACATGTACTTGACCTCTTGCCCCTCCCCCTACGCCACTAATTAACAACGTTATATAGCTTATTCCAGACAGTAATTACTACAATAAACAAAATAATTAAATGAAGAAAAAAACCTGGAAACAAGGATGATGAAGTCAACAGTACGTATAACTATGTAATGAAGAAGAAACAAATGTTGATTATTTGGGGCAGAATATAAAGCAATCTCTTTTTTTGAAAACCAATAACTCCAATTGAAGTCAGAAGTCAAGTTTTGCGAATTGATACCAAAAGGCTTGAAGTCACGATAACATTCTAGTGCAGTTTTTTGACGGATAGTGCTCCCTATGCTTCATATTTACTGGCCAATGTATTAAACTGGTCATGAGAAACTCGCTAGGTTGATCAATTTCAGCAACAGTCGTTCCCCATTTTGATTCTCTACATGTAATACAACCATGACGTGGCAATTCTCTCTTTGAGCTATATGTGACTCATAATAATTCGTGTCACGGTTGATTCCGCTCTGTTGATTCCACTGTTCGGTGGGTTTAGCAGACAGAGAGAGGGAGAGAGAGATAAAAGAATATTTTCAAAGCGATGTATTATTATTATTTGTTCATCGTTTTTTAAATGCTATTTGTATATGTTGATCGCGGTACACGACATTGTGGCACTATTTGCATGTACCGTCACATGGCAATCCCCCCCCCCCCTCTCTCTCTCTCTATGTCTGAATACGAATCCATGACACATGCTCCGCCGACGATTGCTCCGCCGACAAATGCTCCGCAGAAAGCGACCATTGGTACGCGACATTTGCTCCGCGACATTTACTCCGACGTCAATTGCTCCGCCGACAGTTGCTTCGACGACATTTGCTCCGCCGACATTTGCTCCGCCGACATTGCTCCGCTGACAATTGCTCCGCCGACAATATTGCTCCTCTGACAGCTCCGCCCCAAAAGTGCCCTGTAAAATTCCACAGACGTAGCAGGAGTGCCCCGTAATCTACAAATGCTCCCTTATACAGCGAAAAAAAGATAAGAAGAAAGGAAAGAAAAGAAAAGAAAAGAAAAAAAAGAAAAGAAAAGAAAGGACAAGAAAACATGGACCAGAAAAGGTCAATAGAAGAAAAAGAAAAAGGTAAAGACAAGGGAAAAGGGATACAAAATAGAATATATGAAGATTTAATTTCCATATTTTTTGCATTGGCCTTTGGAAAACTACATGGGGTATGGACTATGTTGCGTGTTAACTAGTAATCCCACATAATTCCTTTTTTAATTAAACTACTAAAAAGCAGTATCCCTCCAGACAATAAAACACTTAATAAATGATCACATCCAGACAAATTGATTATGGTTAAAAACTGGTTCTATATTCTATAATTTCACATAAGAAACAATGATTACAGAATTATCAGAAACCTCTTCTGTCTATCTCAACAGTGACAGACAATTAAGCTATCACTAGGCCCTTGGTAGTTACTATTAATAATCAAACATAGATAACTTCCAACAGCACATTAATGTAAAGGAGACTCAACTTAGTCACTATGGTATTAATGATTACCGCTTAATACAAGTCTCGAAATATCAGGAGTCCTGTTCAGTACAACTTAAGACAGTACTAAAACAAATCAGTTAAATATCATTCACACTGCATGAATAATAAAAGTCAAGAAAATACTACTCAAATCTAAGCTAGACAGCGTTTAGATTTACTTACATAGGCACGAAATATTGTGGTTCAAGAAACCACTAAACAAATCTCTACTTGTGTATGTGTACGGAATGCACAACACGAGAATACAACAATATATCGGTGGATCTAGACTATAGCAGATCTAGATTAATAGACCAGGCATAGGCCTAGAACTAGTGCAATAATAAACATGTAAAATATGTGTTAGTAAGCGTACGCACTCAACAACAGACACTCAGTCAGTCAAAATAAGGCATCACAATGATAAACAATGCAATGCATAAATCACAATATAATTAACGTTACGTGAGTCATTGGAGTTGAATTCAAAGTAGATCTTCTTCAAGTTCTAGATAGATGTAGAAACTAGCTAGTCGAAAACGGTGGTCGATGAGCTAGTTGTAGATCGCGTAGGATATGCAGACGATGATCGACGCTAGGTGAATACCACGATGATGAAGACGATGTTAAAGACAACGATGATGACAACGATGATGAAGACGACGCTGGTGAAGACAGCGATGATGAAGTCGACGATGAAGACGACGCTGGTGAAGACAGCGATGATGAAGTCGACGATGATGAAGACAACGGTGATGAAGACAATGATGATGCAGTCAATGTCAATAGATCAACTTCAGTGACTTGCGATGCAGGTCGAAGAATCAAATGTCGAGACAATATATATCATATGAAGTCGATGATAAAAGGTTGTCAAACAATTAATGCAGGTGAGAAAAACGTCAGATCATATTAAATGTTCTATTCTCACTGCACGGCGAATTAAATAGTGTCGCCAATGCAGAACACAAGAGAGAGTCAAAATATATCTTGTAAAACGTACAAGATGTAAATAGGTGAGCACGTCCACCGGGAATGGTCCGGGGACGTAGTAGTTCAATCCTCGTTGGATACAATTTTCTAGGTACAATAATCGACACAATAACAGCATGTGTGTATACCAATATTAAAACAGCTCACTAATTCCCGCACAGGAAAATCAGGAGAGCGCCAATCACAACTACAGCGCGATTGGTTCAAAACACGCGCACATGTATGTTAATTAAGCACGTGATCTAAATACTTATGAATAAATACGCGTACATCTATGTTAATTCATCATGTGATGAAAATACTAATGAATAAACATCGTTCAGTAATAAATCGAGTTAAAACCAGTTCCGAGGACATGGCGTAATACCAAATCCTCGAACTCTCAATGACTTCTAAAGCGGCCATTTGGATTAAAAACACAATATGTATACCAGTGAATTATAAATGAATGCACTGTAACATTAGTCGCTACAGGCCTATAACTTTGTGTCGGGACGTTGTCGATATAATTAATGACGGTAAATCCGCGACACATCAGGGAAAATGAGAAATGAAATGGAGTATTAAATATGAAAAGGAAGGAAGAAAAATTGCTTGCTCGCTACGCTATAGCTTATACATTTTGTGATTCAGTGATCAGGGGCGGATATGGCGCGCCATTTGACCAATAACTCAGATAAACACTGTTTATCGCCGAAAAACATTGTTTATCGAGCGATAAAAACTGTTTATCGAAAGAAACTATGTTTATCTGAAATATTGGTCAAACGGCGCGGCGATAAACTCTGTAAACTCTGTATTCGGTTACTTTGAATGAGAAGAACATGTGACGGAGATTATGATATATAATTTTTTTTAAGGAGAAGAGCGTGGCAAACACTGGCTTGGCTTGGCATGAATTGTGATTTTGTACGCGATTTATAAAAGTCTCTCATTGCGTACACCTGTACGTTCTTTAATAAACAAAAGGGAAAACGATTACCTTGACAGTCTTTAAAGTTTAAAAAGGGCAAAGGAATTTAAGGGTGATATTTGTTTGGTTGGAAGATGCCTCTTTTAGCAAAATTAGTAGAGTGATAGTTTAAAGGAGCTATTAAACGTTTGAGCGTGAAAAGAAAATATAAATTAAGTTACCAAGATTTAACAATAGAAGGGGAACTTTATATCAATAAAAATAAACACGATCATATTGTTAAATAAGGAGCAATTCATTCCTGTGAAATTTGGCATCGTGGCCCCCTGCCCCGGCTAACAGGAAGGGTACCTGTTAGTCCAACATTTCGAAGCCTCCTCCCTCGCACACACACTGAGAGCGATGACTGCAGACCTGCCGTATCAACAGAGTTGAAAAAAAGACTTAACTCCATGTTGTTGCCAATCAGCCGTGCGAAAGACTTCATGCATGGCTGATCGTCAACGAAACGGAGTCAATTCTGCATGTCGTTATGGCAGGCACCCAGTGAAAACGAATTCGTTTTGATAAAATTATGGAAATGCAAGCACTACTTTAAACAAATAGAACTTTGCCATTCCTTGCTCATTTTTCCTGATTGAGGTGTCATATGAGAGGCCAGAACCTCAACTTCTTAGAAATGTGATTTTCTCTTTGAAATTCAGATACTGTCCGCCAAATTACTTTTGTTTTTCTCTCATCAAATTCATTGTAATCACTCATGCGTAAAATATGCATCCTATGAGTTGCATCAAATGAAAGAGGAGGATCTAAGCTGTCCAAATATGTGTCATTTAGTGATCATAATGTGACTAAGACCCCGTTCTCACTCACTTTGAAAGTGGTCTTAGTTAGACCGCTCCAGACCGCTCCAGAGGAACGGGTCTTGAGGAACGGTTTGCGAGCGTTCACACTCCGAGCAGTTTTTATGGCTCAAACCGCTCCACGAGTCAAAGTGGTCTTGTTGCTATGGCAGCTCAGGTAGGCGGGTCATTTTTTTCGCGCGCGGAATCCAAACCCTATGTCACCTGATGTCCCGTTCGCGACGCGTCCCGTATACATGTATATGTGTAGTGCCTGCCCGATCGCTCATCGCGCGGAACGTCACTTCCGTTCAAAGTACGCTTTCCGTTCACATTGCACGTTAGAGCGCTCTGGAGCGCTCTTAATAAGACCCGCTCCTCAAGACCACCTCGGAAGGTGGACTTCTGGAGCGGTCCAGAAGTCCGCTTCCTGGACCACTTTCAGCGTTCTCACTCACCTAAGAACCGCTCCTGAGGAGCGGGTCTTAGTTAGAGCGCTCCAACGAAGTGAGTGAGAACGGGGTCTAAGTTATGATAGAATATCGATAATTCCCCGTTTCGTTTTTTCTGGGACGCCCTGTATCCCACATTTATTTACTTTCCATTATAACAAAAGCTATATTCATAATAACTTTCTTAATCTTTACTTTTGTTTATTTACCCGAAAGGTATGGCGGCTCATAAAGGTATTGCCGATGATCTTCTCTCCAAGCTGGCTGAAGACATCGAGACGGGTGAGCAGATGGAGGCCTTAGGACGAACACTCGGATTCAGGGTCGAAGACATCAATAGATACACGGAGACCAATAGGATAGAAGGACGGGTGACTTGTAAGGGAACACGTGACATGCTGTTTGACTGGAGACAGACCGTGAAGCCTTGCGACCAGCACCTCAGACTGGAACAAGCTCTCATTGACGCTAAGCTAGTAATGCTTGCTGATACACATCTCAAGGGGACACTAAGCGATCCAGGTGGGTTTATGAGTGCTAGGTTTCTAACAATCACTTCCTTCACCCGTTAATTGTTTTAAGAACGTAACATTTAGAGCAATATCCATTTATTCCTTTGGTAGCGAGGCTCCGGGAACTGACTAGGCATTGGCACTAAATTTGAAGATGGTATATGACAGGGTAGGCCTAGTATTATTTCACCCCGTGCCTCTCTCTCCCTCAATTTTTGTTTGAAAAAGTTCTTTAACAAAAAGGGAAAAAATATACCAAAGATTTTCAATATCGATTTGGAGAGAAAGTTTTCCTGCAAATCTGTACAGTCTAATTAAAGATAGCAGCAGCGTTTAGTGCGTTTCTAAGCCTTTACTTATGGCAAAGAGGCAAATCGTCGGAATTCATGTACATTGTCTTTCAACGATAATAAACCATCCCCCTAAAACCTGCAAAGGGGTGATATATCATGTGAGCAGGCGCATACACAGAATTTTTTCAAGGGGGTTGGGGGGGGGGGGGAGGGGGGGGTTTAGACACATACAAATACCAAATGGGGGGGGGGGGGGGGGTTTAACCCCCCCCCCCCCCCCCCCCCCCCCCCCTGTGTACGCGCCTTCATGTGAGTATAATAACATATTTGGTGTTAAATATGCTTGTATCATTACAGGTATATACAGTAAGAAGATCTCGGCATCATTAACTGTTCAGCGATGTCGCGAAAAGTTGGAGAAAAAAGTACCGACATCAATTGTGCAAAATTCAAATGAAACCGTGGGATCAAAGTGATTATGCTGAGTTCAAAGATATGCACACGGTTGTCACAATGGTGAAGAAGGATGCTCGTGGACAAGACACGAAAAAGAAGGAAATACTCCAGGGTTCTGTTGCTGAAATATTTTCAACGAAAGTAAACGGAGAACTGCCAGCTCGAATCCTCATTTCGGCCCCGGCTGGACGAGGGAAGACCACGGCTGTCGCTAAGATGGCTTATGACTGGGTTCACAGAGAAAAGGGGTCAGCATTAAAACACCTGCCACTTCTGTTTGTTGTGAAATTCCGAAACACAACGCAGCTTACATCGATCGGTGAAGCCATCAAATCCCAGCTTTTGAGTGATGTTGATGATCTCACACCAGAGGGTCTGGAGAGTTTCATTAGAGAGAATCAGGGAATCTGTCACATCATACTAGACGGACTAGATGAGTATGCCGGTATTTCTTCTTCAAACCGGAGCTTAGGGAGCAACATTGTCAGTGTCATCCGCTGGGAGGAATTTCCAGAGTGTAGAGTCCTTGTAACGACGCGCCCTCACCTAGAGAACTTCTTCAATCAAGCGGAACTTCCGAGGGTATACACTAAAATGTGGATCGAAGGATTCTCGCAAGAGAGCTCACGAGAGTACATCGACAAGTTCTTTGCTTCGACTTCGAATCCTGATAGTGGGCGTGGTCTGAAGGTTTACCTTGATGACCAACCACTGATCAATGAACTTGTTAAAACGCCTTTATTTTGTCATGGTCTGTCACTTATGGAGCGAAGAGCGTTTGGACACTGAAACTGCAACGCAAACAGAATTATTAGACAGTGTGAATGTCTTTCTGATGCACCATGCCAATGCCCGAGCAAAATCAAAAAGACGAAATAACAAAAGAAGAACTAATCAAAATCATTCGTAAGCTGGGTAAGGTTGCTTTAGCTGGTCTAATCGACAACTCTAAAAAACTAGTATTCACGTCCCATGATTTCCGAAGAGTTCCCGCTATCCTTGGGAGGGCATGTGAGCTTGGGATCTTATCTAAGACGACGATTCCAACGAAAATGCTCCACTATCCCATAATACCACATCCACGACCATTGAGTTTTATCATAAACTCGTTCAGGAACACTCAGCTGGGAAGTACCTTGCTGCTAAAACGAAGAAATATATGTTACGACTGAAGATTTCTAAGTTGGATAGACTGCAGCGAAACATCGAAGCAAACATCGGTGACTATGAGAATCTCATCCGATTCGCTGCTGGCACAGATAACAGCCTTTGCATACGAATAATGGAGACGCTCCTTTCCAACCGCTTTTTGGATGAGAGCGAACGATATCGAATTCTCCTTGACTGTTCATCAGAGACCAAGGGTACTCAACAAAATGTGTCCTCGTTGGTTCAAAGATGTGTGAATGCAGAGAGTATTGTTCTAAAGTCACCGACTGTCTACACCGTCGTTGGGATGCAAAATCTTCCAAAGCAACTTAAACGTCAGGTATTGTTATGTAATGGTAGTACAAGTCTACACCCCCTCAGTAATAATATGTAATATCACTCAGTATGCCCCAATGCAGATAAGACCCACCCTGCGAAATACCAGACCTCCTTCCAAGACATTTGTTTAATAACTTATTCCAGCCAAATACACCCCAAATTGTATACATCTTTAAAGTGCCCCCAAACCTCAAAAACAAAAGACTTCCTGTCTTTCTCCCAATAACCAAAGCCCCCTTTGTTTGATAAAACCATTTCCCAGAACAGTGTTAGCTAGATGACTGCGAGAATTGACTTGTGTTTGTCCCTTTGACACAATATAACCTACCCTCATATTCCTTGAGTCCTCCTGTATAATTATGAGAGGTTCTGGCTTTCTGGGAGGAGTTGAGTTTAAATCATCCATTAGATCAAGACCCTCTTTCTAGCTGGCTCTCTCTCTTCATCTTGTGTTTTACATTATGTGGAAGTTTGTATGATGTGACCGATTTGAGTCTCCAAAGTTTGGAGATAATAAATACTCTTGATAATGACTCAGGAATTACAAGTCTCTCCTTGCTTCTTCATTGTATATGTATCTCTCCTACTGCCAATAACTTAACACCCCGATCCCAACACGACATGGTGGAGATCGGTGTCGTAAGCTATTGGAATATTGAGAGGTACATGAAATAAAGAGATGCTGAGACTTTCTTTGAAGTGTAATATGCAAGAGTATAATTTATTATAACTCTAAAACGATGAGTCACATAGTTCGGATTCCCAAGTATATTTACAATATATAGAGCAGACAAAGTATAGGTACTAGCTTGGTGATGGTCTGAACTCTTCTCCCTTTGCCAAATAACGGCCTTGATCAAGGTACTGCATTCCAGAAACGAGAAAAATAATGCAAACACATAATGCTAGGCCCATATGGAAAATGATGAGACTCAGTCAACAAAAGCAAGTAGCCTATGCAAAACAAAGGATCTCTATATTTAACATGGAAGAAAATACATCTTTAACTTATGAATTTAAAGAAGTAGAGAAGGAAGCTTCCATTAATTTAGCAAATACATTTCTCAAATAAGATCAGGTCGTAGGCTCGATTGCTTCATTGATTACCACCAAAACAAGACATTAGATATTTCAGAATCTGGCCGATTTAATTGAAGATAATCCTCACCATCGCGACCTCTCTCTACGTGCTGCAAGCCGAAGATGACGTTATATTTGGACTTCTACGCCCGGCGAAAAGGCAGGGTGTACTAGTTCGTTGATAACGCCATCTTGGGCGGCTCGAAGTTAGTGCAGATAATATTATAGAGATGAAATATAAGAACAGGCCAGATTATGACTAGAGATGAAATAGATATTTTCATCAACTGTTCTGACTATTTGTGTCTATCTCTCTTTCTCTTCACCGCCCCCCCCCCCCCCGCCTCTCTCCTATTATCTCTCTCTCTCTGTCTGAACACCAGGTTAGGACAGTAACGTTCGAGGGGTCTACTCTAACTACCGACGTGACGAGTGGACTATGGTCCTGCCTCAAAGACTTTTTAATGTTAGATACTCTCATCATCTCAGACTCATCTCTCAGTTTCCCCCCATCTCCTCCGGAGCTTCCATCCTTCACACATCTATCAGCCGAAAGAATGACGTCACAATGCTACGAAGGAGTGCTGCCATCGATACCTGGAGTGAGAGATATCGATATCTCTATCGATGCTGCAGAGACGAGCAACACTTTTCAGATCACCACCGCCTCCAGGCCAAAGAATCAGACCAGGGCTATGGATGAACAGTTCTTTGTTCATATCAGACTACACGCCTTGACAGCACTCACCACAGACAGGAAAATTGAATCAGGAGAGACAATTGGAGGGCTTAGTCTTCTATTTGAAGACCAAACCGAAAACCAACAACGGCTGCATGTGTCCGGGGTGAGGGGCAGAGACGAAGAAGCCTTGGTGGACCTGTTTGTCAAGACTAAACAACTAACGTACTTGAATTCGGGGTAGGTACCGTACTAGAGTCTAGTACTACTAGACCCTAGTAGACTTCTAACTTTTTAGACCTATATAGTAGGCCTAGTCTACTTGACATAGATCTAGTACTATTATAGGCTTACTAGATTTAGGTCTAGTCTAATAGATCTAGCCTAGGTAGATCTAGCTCTAGTAGATCTACTAGACTACTAGATCTAGGTCTAGATCTTTATTGATGGGGGTTATTTTTACTAGATCTAGATCATCATCTAGATCTAGATCTATCTAGATCTAGATCTTGATCTAGGGTCTAGATCTAGAATTCTATAGGCCAAGATTCTAGATCTAACAAGTTAGACATTTATAGCCTATCCTAGAGGTCTAGGCATATTAATAATATAGCCTAGAGTCTAGATCTAGATCTAGAGTCTATAGATCTAGATCTAGATCTAGATTATGTAGATAGACTCTAGATCTAGATCTAGTCTAATCTAGATCTAATAATAACCCTCATCAATCAAGATCTAGATCTTTTCTAGACCTAGTATTATTATTGACGGTGGTGTGACTAGATCTATAGTTCACTATCTCAACAAATCGGTAAGATTTTGAAAGTCCGATATCACTAGATAATATAGATAGATCTAGATCTAGACTAGTAAAACCACCAAACTTCGGACACTTAAGTCAAAACGGGGGAAAACATTTAATTCTTTTTATAATTATTGAAAGATCAAACATACTATTATTGTACAAATACTGTTTATGTATATCATGTAAAAGAAAATTACTAAAGGAAATGGAAAACTAGAATTATTTACTTACCCGCCGAACCTGTTTTTATGCCAAGCTTCGGACGCACTTGCCAAGCTTCGGACGTTCATGTTTAGCGCACGTATAGTGCACGTATAGCGCATAGCGCACGTATATCGCACGTACAGCGCGCGCGCTAAAGTGCGCATTCATCGGAGGTTTGGAAACCGGATCAAAATCGTACGACGGGGGTAAGTTTGACTGCGTTGATTTCATGAAAAAAAATATTATTTTCTCGTTTTGGGTAGATTTAAGTTAGGTAGAACTATCGGAAAGGTGTTTTTCACAACACTCGTACAATATTTTGGTACTGAAATCTTACGAAAGCGCTATTTTTTCGTAGTCAAAATGACACTCAATGTTGCCTGTCCGAAGTTTGGAAGAGCGCCATCTTCTGGTAGGGGAATCTATCTAGTACCCCTAGGTCCGTGGTAACGGCCGCCATTAGAAAATTTTCGCGATAGAGTGAAAAAGTATCTCATAAGCTCCCATAATTTTGGCAGAAACCACCTGAAATATGCCAAGGATTTGTTTGTAATCGATATATTGGAGGCTCTACACCTTAACTCCCCTGTTAAGGAACTGTAAAAATCTAGGTAACCTGAAATCTGTCTCTGAATTCGATGTTTTTTGTGAGTTTTGCAGACGGCAACCTGCCCTAACTTTTTGTACTAACGATATAGGTTAGTAGTAGTATCAAATGCATGCAAGTTACCCGCCTGAGCTAGGCTCATATTTTGCGTTCGTTCGAGCCGTTGAAGTCATTTTTGTCCGAAGTTTGGCAACGTCCGAAGTTTGGCGGTTTTACGGGCCTAGATCTAGATTTAGATCCAGATCTAGATCTGATGGAAAGAGAAACCTAAAATTACCGAGAGAGACGGAATTTTGTATGAAATTGGAGGTGAAATTAGTAAAATATGACAAAAGATCGGCAAATTTTGCAGTCTTTTGCGTCCGTTCCGAAAAAAAAACATGAACTTGCCGACAAGTGTCATCAAAATTGTAAATAAGAAGTAGAGTCTAGGCCTAGACTAGGCTAGGCTAATAGTCTACCGACCAGGGGCGGCGATTTCTTTCATGACCGGGGCGACAAGGTGCTAGGTAGTAGGGAGCATAGTCTAGATCTAGATCCTAGATCTAGTGAACGAGAAGGGTGAAGTGTGACTGAAGTGACTAGGCCTACCCCCTTACACTTTCACATGATTTTGAACAACATTACGTTCCTTAGCAAAAATATAGTAAACAAACAAGCAATATGCTTTTTTACACTTCACCTTTACATTATCCTACCGGTAATTAGTGTGCATTCCGAGGCGAAGGGTGTAAATATTTAGTAAAGTAAATCAGATCTAGACTAGTTCTATGTCATGATGTCTAGTCATATAACGAAGGACATATGAGCAGAATTTCAGGTCACAATATCAAGGTCAAAGGTCATTTCAGGTCAACAGACTTAGACTAAGTTGTGGCATCATCATCGAAAACTTAACCTCAGGTTAAATTTTTGTATTGTCAATATAATTTTGAAAGTATCAGTTTTTATTCAATGAAACTTACACTAAAGGATTGTCAAGTACCCCTTATCATGTGAGTAGAATTTCAGGTAACTAAATTAAAGTCAAAGGTCGTTTCCGGTCAACATACTTAAACTCTTTTATGGCATCA
>NW_022145606.1:49629635-49755832 GCF_000002235.5 Strongylocentrotus purpuratus | reverse complement strand
TTCGTACGGAGGCCTAACAAAGGATATAACAAAGTAATTCATTCACACCTTCATTTTCTTTGTCTGACATCTCATCCATCAAAACAGCATCATCGGCCTGTTCACTTCGTTGTCAGGATCATCATCAACATCTGGATCTATGTTGCATTCTGAAAAACCACAAAAAACAAACACAGATTTAACAAGAGCAGTGAAAAATAAATACATGTACATTATAATCTTTGCAAGGGTAAGTTCATAGCAGACAGCTGTGGATAGTCATCCCTGTTTTGCTTTTCATGTAAACAGCACAGCTGGTACCACAACTAACTCTTCAATACAAAGGGTATTTAGAGAGACAATTCTGCAAGTGTCACATTTTTTTAAAACACATGAGTATCCAAAATATATCAAAATATGCAAATTAGCTCATTAAATGTCATGATTATGCAAATAATGCAATGAAAAGCATCACACAACATCTTGGCACCTCAGTCTGTCACCCTACCAGGTTTCAATGAATCAGGTATAGCGTTTAGCTGCAGAGCATTTTTTTAAGGTTAACCTAAATTGCATTGCAAATAAGCTAATTGAAATTCATGAATATGCAAATAATACAGCTCAAAGCAACACATGATATTGTGGCACCTCACTCTATCACCCTACCAAGTTGAGTAAATCGGGCATAGCGTTTAACCTGCGGATCATCCTACCAAGTTTTGGAGTAAATCAAGCATAGCGTTTAGCCTGCGGAGCATTTTAGAAGGGTTAACCGAAACGTTAACCGAATCGGTTAATGGAAAGACGGACATAGATAATTTGGATTAGTATGTGCCACCATGAACGTTCAGTAAGGCGACACAAAAATCAAATCACATATTCAAGTATTTGAAATGTTGGCAGCTTCCCATATATTGTATCTCGGATCAATTCTTATTAAAACTGGAGGTACTAATGAAGACATCCCAGTTTGCTTACCAAAAGCATGGAACTTCACAAACTGAAGGATATAGCAAGCATACAAAACTAAGGAAATTATACAATATAAAAACTGTGTTGTATGAGAGTGAAATGAATGATTGAGATGTAACATAAAAGTTTTCTGGCCTAATGTAATCTCAAACTAGAAACCGTTATGATCTCACTAACCAATCAGATATCACTTTAGATAAAAGTAGAAGGAAATGAAAATGGTATGGCATATTCTCAGCCATTCTATCTAGCACAAAACATAAAAAAATAGTCATACCTTCATCTGCATCTACACGAACATCATCCAACGTCTTTCCTGCCATTGCCTTTAGGTCTCCCTTCTCATGCTGAAGAGTACTTTAGAAATCTTTGCTACTTGCAGTGACGCATCTGGCAGGCGGTAGTAGGCTCTGTGGGTTCTTATGTCATGGCCCATGAAGGTGGCTAAAAGTCCACTTCATTATCCTTCAAATTCATGATCTGAGAGCTGATAGCAATGTGCTTCCTGAGTTTTGTCAATCTAAGCTGATCTGGATACTTTGCTCCACACTTTTGGGCATGATTTCGCACTGTATCAGTTGCTCTCAAGTGGCCTCTTCCATCGGGGTTTGCAAACAAGTAGGGATTTCCATCATTGACTACTTGTGACCTTTTCTCCATCAACAAGTCAATGCTGCCTTTCATGTCATCTGTTAGCAAAACGGGTACAGTGTTATTGCATTTCCCATTAATCTCCACCCTCCATACCACATTGCACAACGCCTTTTCCCATTTGGTTAGGCCTTCACCAAATATTCCACCTTCTCCTTTTGTGATACACTTGTAATCACTGAGGGGCATCTTTGAAACTTCTCCCGGACGCTTCCTGTTGAAAACACACACCTGGGTCAGGGTAACCTCAGCCAACTGTTTCCATCTGTCAAGGGTCTCATCACTACTGCAGCTGTTCAGCTTCTGTTTTCCCTCTTTTGTTTCTTTTCTCACATAATTGGACAGTGCAACAACATCTGTTGTCAAAGGAAGCAGCCTTGATGTATTTCTCTTGTTTACTTTTAATGTACGCAGTGCATGTGTGCTTACTTCTGCTTCCCACTTGAGAGTATATGATTTGATGAACTGTTTGCATTTCTTTTCCAAACCAGCATCTGCTTGCAACAGAGCATTTCCCATAAGGACTTTGGCAGCCGTCACCAGTGTATATCCGACTTTCAGTGCCAGGCTAGGTGTTGTGTACAAATGTGTATCCTCATTAAATCCTGCAGCCTTCCTAGTTGCAGCTATGACCTCATTAAATTTGGTAGGACAAATCAAATCTACTAATGAAGCCGATGGGTGATCATTCAATTTTCTGTACTCACGAACCAGTCGTGCAAGTTCACGCAATTTTTGCCGTATATATGAATACTGGTCTTTGTCATGCCCATGCTTCAATGTCAGCCTCTCTGCTACTTGCTGCATTAATCTATCTGATTTCACAACTCTCAATATTTCATCATCGACTCCCATTGATAATATCATGTGCACCTTTGGGCTTACTCCTGATGGGCCTGGAAGCATCATTCTACCAGTTTGAACATGTAAGGTTCTTTTTTTCTTCTTGGGTGGTTCACAGGTCTCATCCTCATCCTCAACATCTGGTCGCAATTTACATCTATGAACATGCCTGTACAAATCATCCTTGGAATAGAAAGCATAACAATGACTACATGGCAAATATTCTTCTGGATCCACATCATATTTCGGTCTGTATGCAACAATCAAGGTACCTTTATTTTCTTGAAGGACTTTGACATTGTGACGATAGTTTCCGTAATTTCTCATTTTAGCTAGCAAGTTTGCCTTTTCTTTCATGTCTTTAGTTGCAATCCATTGCTGAACCTCAGTCTCGTTGACATGTTGTGGTGTAAGCAGATGCCTCGGCAGTTTCTTTTGTGTTGACTACAAAATTTACAGTACTGAGGTTTGTCCCACTTTCTACAGTTGTTGTTTGAAGTGGTCATCACATTAATACTGCAACTGGAGCTTGAGACTTTTGCACTTTGAACACTTGCAGAGGCATGGGCAGGTGAGGTATTAGGTACTGAATGGTCAACAGGCATGGCTTCACTCTCCTTATTATCACTGACAGAAACTGCCACAGAGTTACTTTGACGTCCACGTACAAACCGAAATGGAATGAAATCAGCCTCATCACTGCTACTACCTTCTGGATCAGATTCGGCTTCATAATCACTATCGGAATCATCTCCAGATGGTTCAGATGCGACAGGAGTGTCGTCATCTCCAGATGGTTCAGATGCGACAGGAGTGTCGTCATCTCCAGATGGTTCAGATGCGACAGGAGTGTCGTCATCTCCAGATGGTTCAGATGCGACAGGAGTGTTGTCATCTCCAGATGGTTCAGATGCGACAGGAGTGACGTCATCTCCAGATGGTTCAGATGCGACAGGAGTGTCGCCATCTCCAGATGGTTCAGATGCGATAGGAGTGTCGTCATCTCCAGATGGTTCAGATGCGACAGGAGTGTCGTCATCTCCAGATGGTTCAGATGCGACAGGAGTGTCGTCATCTCCAGATGGTTCAGATGCGACAGGAGTGTCGTCATCTCCAGATGGTTCAGATGCGACAGGAGTGTCGTCATCTCCAGATGGTTCAGATGCGACAGGAGTGTTGTCATCTCCAGATGGTTCAGATGCGACAGGAGTGTTGTCATCTCCAGATGGTTCAGATGCGACAGGAGTGTCGTCATCTCCAGATGGTTCAGATGCGACAGGAGTGTCGTCATCTCCAGATGGTTCAGATGCGACAGGAGTGTTGTCATCTCCAGATGGTTCAGATGCGACAGGAGTGTTGTCATCTCCAGATGGTTCAGATGCGACAGGAGTGTCGTCATCACCGGTCCAGTGAACATTTGAGCCAGATGGTGCAGCATCCAGAACTCCCACCTGAAATTATCGGAAACGGAAACAATTCATGAGTTTAGAAATTAAGAATTAGCCATAATATGCAAAAGTTTTGCATGCATTTCAATTTCGCGAGCAAGACAATTCACAATTTTTTTAAAATGCATTTTCGAACATCAATTGGTAATATTAACAAATCGCTAAATTTGAATGCCACTACAATGGCCAATTGCCACTATCCATGGTGTGTAATTCCAAACTCAATCAAAGACATAAAACTTTGATTCTGTAGTAAGATGAGATTCATTTTTAAACAAGTCAACGCAAAGCGTAGCATCCCTCGCAGGGTACAAATGGCCTATATACGTCAGAACAAGTTACCTCCATTGGACTATATTATTATATTTCTAGGCAAGGATTTTCACATATATAATTACCGGTAGGTGTTTTTGCATATTTAATGAGCTATGACCTTTCACCTTTGACCTACATACTCAGAAATCGAAATTAGGCTGTACATGTATTTTGATACCATGTACCTTCATATCAAATTTCATTAAAATCCGTCAAACATTACTCAAGTTATCGAATGGAAACCAGATTTGCATATTTAATGAGCTATGACCTTTGACCTACATACTCCGAAATCGAACTTAGACTTTGTTTTAATACCATGAACCTTCATATCAAATTTCATTAAAATTCGTCAAACATTACTCAAGTTATCGAATGGAAACCAGATTTGCATATTTAATGAGCTATGACCTTTGACCTAGGTACATACTCCGAAATCGAACTTAGCCTGTATTTTGATATCATGTACCTTCATATCAAATTCCATTAAAATTTGTCAAACATTACTGAAGTTATCGATCGGAAACCAAATTTGTTACGAACGGACGCACGCACGGACGGACGCACGCATGGAAGGAAGGACGGACGGCAGCGTTACTATATCCCCTCCGACTTCGTCGGCGAGGGGATAATAAAAGTTTTATTTTTTTTTAAACCAAAAAGTGCGACAAAAGGCAGATTTTGGCACTTTTGGTCACAATAAAAAAAAAAAAACTTACATAAAAATATCAAGATGAAGAATCTACAAACTAACGGTAGGTAAGAATGACCACAATTTTGACCAAGTTGTGGTAATTCTGACCAATAAATTGCGTAGCTTTCCTGTTAACTATTGAGCAGCACTTTTGGTCAAATTTGAGGTCAGATATGGAACTTATGACTTCTTTCCTTTCCCCAAAAATTGTACTTTCATGATCTTTGCATAATGTTTTGCACACTTTGAACGTTGGCACCCCCCTTTAACATATTTAAACTGATTTTTTGTCGTACAGTGGAATCTCTTTTACACAAAATCGAGCTAAAACATGACATTTATTTTTAACTGTCAAGGTACCTTTATTTACCACTAATCTATGAGACAGGGCATCTAAAGATCTTAAATTGATTTTTAAATTATCAAAATGAGCAGAAATAGAATTTACTTGAGCCCGGGGTCAATTAACGTACTCTCCTATCCCACCTTGGCCTCGCAAGTCGTTTTTGGCTTGCACCTTCTCATTTTTTAACCGATTTTTTAAAGAATCCAAGAAATATAATTCAGCATCATACAAAGGTAGGACATGTAAACATGATACAGCTGAACCTCGGAGCGGAACTTCTTTAACACAAAATCAGTAGGACCACAATATTTTGTTTGTGTTATAAGGATTTTGTGTTATCCACTTAAAATTGCATACAAAATACATGGTTCGGCCAGATATTTACTTTGTGCTATCAGGGTTTTTGTGTCAACAGATTTTGTTTTTATAAAAAGGTTTCACAATTCACATTGTACATCGCATTTTCCCCTTTTTCATGACATTTGGGCTTTGATCACATATCTTGCAGGGAGGGTCAGGTGAAAAGTTTATAGATTATTTTTGGCTAATTACGTTGCAAATTCAATAACCAGAACGTCAATGATGTAGCGCTCATCCGCATCTCGCAACAACAAATATCATAAATTTTATGTGGTACACTTTTGAACTGGTCAAAAAATAAAAATTTGATGCCCTGGAAGGGTTTGTGATTTTTAAATTATTTTTGGAATAAATTTGGCAAACCAAATCAAAATCGGTCAAGAAATGAGGGAGAAGAAGCAATTTTTGTTATTTTTGGAATAAATTTGCATAAATTACCATAAATATTAATGGAGAACAATTTCAAAATTCTGTGTAGAAGTTTAGTGTACCAAAGTTAGCTCTACGATATAAAGCAAACCAAATCAAAATCGGTCGAAATATGAAGGAGAAGCAATTTTTGTTATTTTTGGAATAAATTTGCATAAATTACCATAATTAATTAATGGAGAACAATTTCAAAATTCTGTGTATAATTTTAGTGTTCCAAATTTAGCTCTACCAAATAAGGCAAACCAAATCAAAATCGGTCAAGAAATGAGGGAGAAGCAATTTTTGTTATTTTTGGAATAAATTTGCATAAATTACCATAATTAATTAATGGAGAACAATTTCAAAATTCTGTGTAGAAATTTAGTGTACCAAAGTTAGCTCTACCAGATAAAGCAAACCAAATCAAAATCGGTCGAGAAATGAAGGAGAAGAAGCATTTTTTGTGATTTCGAATCAATTTGCATAAATTAGCATAGATAATGAATTTGACGATTCTGTGTCGAATTTTTAAATTCCCGTCCTAGCCCTATCATATGAAACAATCAGAATCAAAATCGGTTGAAAAATAACGAAGAAGAAGCATTTTGAAAACTGTAGACGGACGGACGAACGGACGACGGACGCCACGCCATGGCATAAGCTCATCGGGCCCTTTGGGCCGGATGAGCTAAAACAAGACTTTTAGAGTTATATAGACAATTAGAATTTTGACAATTCTATAGCGACAGAACATCACCATGTTTGAGTTTCTCTTGGACCCGAGAGAAAACACGCTGTAGGATATGGAGCAATGTAATGCACACACTAATGCATAACTGACATTTTGGAAATGAGGTTTTCTTGGGCATATCTACTACATGTATGTCATTAAGAGGTGGTCCAACTCAGGGAATATCCTTAAACATGACATTAATAATAACACTGCCCAATTATTATAAGGACCATTCTAATTAATGGTATAAACCTGTCGCTACGTACAGATGAAGATGAATTAGATGAAGGATAGCCTATGTGTCTAAGTATAAGATACAAATTAGAAAGAAATGGTACATACCGGTACCTGTCGCCATGGCATATCCAGCATCCCATAGTCGTACCTGATTTCTTCTCCAATTTTGATATTGGATAAAGTATACAAGCAGAGATGTATCATTCCTGAGAGAGAGAACTTCTTCATAATGGAGTTGGGTCTTTTGTGGCAGTCGTTGATATATCGAGCAAGGCAGGAGTTAGGGCATGTGGCGTCGATCCTTTTGACCAAAACATAAGGAAAGAAAGTAAATTTTGATAGATTTTCTTAAAATTATTTAAAGGGGTATTCACAGATTCTAACATGCTCTTATTTAGAACATTAATCAGCAGGTAAACACAATGAAACCTTGTTTAATACCAGTTGATTTCGATTTACATGTAGCATTTGTGAGTTAAGTAAACCCAAACTGTGTAAAAACACTGGACCACAGGTTATTATGTTTTACTACTCTTGAATACAAGAAAAACTCATACAAAGTGTTGTTCTGTCAACAAAAAAACAACAAAATTTTACAAGTCGACCTTAGTATTTCTTGTTATTCAATGTTGTAGTGCACATTACAAAAGGTGTCATTGCTGGTCAATTTGGTCACGCTATCTTGGTTTTGAACCACTGACCGATCGCAACACAAAACCTAGATGGTATACCATAATTCAAACAGTTGCTTGACCCGAAACTTGAACCATTAATTAACCAATGGTTAGTTATATGCACTATGCAAGTGAATTTGTGATGTTCTTCATAATCAATAACAAATTGTGAGGATGTAGAATTCCATTTCACTGGTGATTTCTAACTGCTACTCCTTGCATTGAAAAATAACTTTCAATTATTCAAAAGTGGAGAGTCACACTCATTAAATTCATGTGTAATATATCCACATTTGCCTACACATTTTGATGCAAACCATTGATTGTTGATATTTGCCTAATTAGCTACACATTTTAATGCAAATCATTGATTGTTGAGATTGGCTTCTTGGCAGCTCCCAATGCTGAAATTGTGTTGAATCAACAACTGGCTATATAATAATAACAAGATTACTTTAAATTAGTTTAAAAACTTACAGCATATCTTTCCCATTATGTCTGTACTCAAACACATAGGTGTTATCAACATCATCTGTTTCAGCAGCTGTATCAGGTCTGTGTACCCCTCTATATTCCAATAAGAAATCGCCTTTGGAGAAATCTCTGGTTGCAAAGAGACCATAACCTGTGCAGAAGACAACACATGAAATCCTTATTTAATCCAAAGGTAGATTGGGGCAGAGCAGATATGAGTTATTCAGGTAATAACACTTCCTTATTTTGCCTGGGTGAAACCCGGCATAGATCTTATGCAGGGTGCAAAATAACCGAAGGCATCAAAGGCAATTGCCGTCGGTGCCACTACCAGTTGCCTTGATGCCCCAGAAGTTACCATATTGTTTTGCTATACTTTTAATATTTTTGCCTTCTAAATTGATGCGCCCTTTAATAACTGCCTTAAAATGGTGTGCCCTTCAGACTCCTTATTTTGCACCCTGATCTTATGCTATGAAGGGTGTTTAGTCTTCTCGATCTTCTCCTCCTTCTGAAGACTCTTTGTATAACCACCTCTAGCATAAAAATTGCAAAACTACAGAGCTCATACTGTAAAAGGATTTAATTTTGTGAGGGTATAAAATTCGCGAAATTAAATCCCTCGCAAAATTTACATTAAAACTAACAGTAAATTTTCTGTATTCGCAAATTTAAAACTCTCGCCAAATCCTGCTTTTTCTAAATTCGCGAAAAAAAAACAACCTATGAAATTAAATCCTTTTACAGTATTTGGCATACGCATAGCCCCTTGACCCCATGGGGCAAGGGGCACGGTCTACAGAGGGCAAAATGTCATCTATGCCGACCGCATTTTGGTATGCCAAGCTGGACACGTCAGCAACTTGCACACTCTAAGAGCACGGTTGGCATAGGACATTCTTCAAACACTTTGTCTAGCGGCTTAACATAAATGTATATAACTTGGATAAGAGTTTATAAACAAAATGTCATTAACCATTTTGTTCATTTAATTTTGGAGTTTAATTGAAGTGATTTCGGAGAGGACATTTTTTGACGGAATGCGTCACAAAATTTCAAATCAATGGAGCACATTACCAAATAACCAAATATATTCATGTTTTTTAGTTATTAACTACCGTGCTTCAGTTTCTATTATGGACTAGTAGGTGATACCTAAATGTTGATTTTGACAGAGTTTTATTCACACAAATATTAACATTCATGCACATACCAGTAGGTACATATTTTTGTTATTTATCAAAGATGTCAAACAGATCTTTGTACCTGTAGGTAGTGCTACTGGTGGCCTATAAGTTGGCATAATGGTAATACCATTTTTGAGGAAGTCCATATATTATTTTTATGGATCACATTGTGGACTTCAGCAACAGCGAAAAAAATACACGGGGGCTCGGGGTGAATTAGCCCCCGAAAGATGTACCCTGATTGTAAAACAACCCTTAACGTATACATTAGGGGACAAACCTAAACATAGATGTAAGGAAGCAAACCAAAACATGGACGGTGGAAACAAACCAACACATCGATGAAAGGAAGCAAAACTTATACATGTGTCAGGAAACAAACCAAAACAATGTAAGAAAACAAACCAAAACTAAAACATCAATTTAAGGGAGCAAACCTTCACGTCTGTGTTGGGGGACAAACCAAAACATGGATGTAAGGAAACAAACCAAAACATTGATATAAGGAAACAAACCAAAACATGGATGTCAGTAAACAAACCAAAACATGGATGTCAGTAAACAAACCAAAACATGGATGTAAGGAAACAAACTATGGATATAAGGAAACAAACTATGGAAATAAGGAAACAAACCAAAACATGGATGTCAGTAAACAAACCAAAACATGGATGTCAGTAAACAAACTAAAACATGGATGTAAGGAAACAAACTATGGATATAAGGAAACAAACTATGGAAATAAGGAAACAAACCAAAACATGGATGTCAGTAAACAAACCAAAACATGGATGTCAGTAAACAAACTAAAACATGGATGTAAGGAAACAAACTATGGATATAAGGAAACAAACTATGGAAATAAGGAAACAAATTATGGATATAAGGAAACAAACCAAAACATGGATGTCAGTAAACAAACCAAAGCATTGATATAAGGAAACAAACCAAAACACAGATCTAAGTAAAGTTGGCCAAAAGTCCCCATTTGACCTACAAACTTCAGTTTACACAATGTACACATGAGGATGCGTCGATCCTGGTCATCTGACCATGGACCTATTACGGATGGACATTCATCGTTTTCTTAACAAATTCATTGTGATTGTCTACGTCAATGTCGTCTCAATAACATTCCGTAAATGTTTCTTCACTTTGATCTCATCATGGTCGCCGCCAAAAAGCCGGGACAGAATCAAGATCAGTAATAATACATTTCATATCACCAAAATCGTCTGCTTTTCAACTTTGCTGCTCCCCATTGGGGATGTTTTTATTGAAGACATACTCTTACAGAGCACACCATCCAAACAAAACCCAAGAGAGGGAAACTGCTCCTTTGTCAATGCCCGAAAATGCTTACGCAGTCGTTATTGTTAAAACAGCCGAATGTTCTCATTAAGATGCACATAATCAGAAGGCGGTGACTATCATTGGATCAAAGAAAGAATCACGTTGAATGTCCATCCGTAATAGGTCCATGATCTGACCCAAGCCAACTGTGGACCTGATTAAAATTGCCCATAAGTCAATAATTGATATGCAAAACATTACACATTGGCCTATCATGGCATATAAGTTTACCTGGAAACAGAGCAAACCTTGGCCTAAAGTCTCTATTTGACTTGCAAACTTTAGTTTACACAATTTACACATATGACTGCGTCTTTATCATCTGGTCCTAGCAAACTGAGGACCTGATCACAGTTGGCTCTTAAGTCCCCAGTTGATATGCAAAAATAAAAATATGGCCACAAAGCAGCAAAAAAATAGAAAAAAAAGTGGGCTAAAAATGCAATAAAAAAAGGAATTTCCACGAGCGCATAATAATAATAATATTAAGCTTTTATATAGCGCTTAAATACAAATGTCTCTAAGCGCTTTACAAATATACTATTAGCCCGGTCATAGGATTCAGTGCTTGCCCGCACACACTGTGCACGATCTCCACTCCCTGGGGAGCATTCCAGCCAGGCGTTACTTGATGCTCAAAAAACTGTTTGACAAACAATGACGGCCGCATCCTACTGCTGGGTACCCATTTAACACCTGGGTGGAGAGTAGCAAGTGCAGGTTAATATCTTGCCAAAGGATATTAGTGCATCTCCAGTCAAGCGCCTTAAACCACTCGACCACGACACTCCCGCATAACTTTTTTAGACTAAACCAAAAAACAAACAAAAATGCATAGCGCTTTGGGTTTTGAACCTGTGGAACTTGAGACGAACCTCTTTTTTTTTTGCCTAAAAAAACAACGCATCAATGAAGATTCAGAGAACTTCCAAAAAACACGAAGAAATTAGGAAACAAACCAAAATAACGAAGTTTTGGAACCAAACCAAAACATATATGAAGTTTTAGGAAATTAACAAACCAAAATATAGATGAAGATGAAAATGGCATTAAAGGGACAATGCCAGTGATAAAAAAATACCAATGTATTGGTTGATGTATTTCTTCTGAAACCCTGACTGATCCTGTGATATTTGACACCACTTCTTTGCCACTTGCTCTGGGGAAACCCGCCTTCTTGATCGTTCCTGTATAATACATGCAAGTCAATGATTTGATGAGGTATTGATTCAAGTCAAGATTAACTGCAACCAAGATAGAGATCTTCGATATGATCTACATGTACACCTACATGTACTTTCAACATGCAAAAGTTTCAGAAATTTCTCACAGATGTAATGCTGATATTGCCTGGACTTCATCTATTCTATGGACTATTGCCATACTGACCTGAGTAGACCCATGTTCAATTATAATCCCACCTTAGAAGCTCTTTGCTGGAAGACAATTCTAGTTACAAGCAGTTTTTGCTATTATTACTGTTTTGGTAGTTTCTCTTGTGATTATGCTTCAGTTCATTTGCAGATCTTTGTTAATCACACACCTCATTTGACACTTGAAAATATCTGGAATTCATTTACGTCAGAAAAGGCTGACATTTTGATGCTTGTGTTTTTTTTTGTTAGGATCAAAATGGGATTTTGATCCCACCCTCTAAATTCAAGTTCATTCCAGTGTAAATTTAGGTGGGACTATAATGGGGTTAGTACAGTATTTAGTAACATCCAAAGTGATGGGACAGCAGAACTCTAATGAAACTGAATCATATTTAATCAGCTTTTTGAAAGCAATTTCTCAGTAATACAGCAGGAGATCAAAATGGCAATGTTTCATCACCAGTCAGTATAAGTTTATCAAATAAACAGAAAGCTTAAGGTAACGGACTAAACTACCCAAAGCATATGGTCGTTCGTCAAAGCCTAACAGTACTTATAGTTTCAGTGAAACTTTCTGTGAAAGATTTAAAGGGCGGTGACAACAAATTTAAATATTACAGTTATACTTTTGCAAGTCATATGGTTCTTAAAATAATTAAAGTGAAGAGCATTAAAATGTTGGTCAGTCATGAAATGCTCTATACATTTCAATACCTATAATTAAAAATAATAAAGCAGATGTTTGAAGTGCATGTTATGCATTCTATACACCAACCCGTCGAGCGTTTACTGTATTTGGCCCTCTGTTGACGGAACCACAACTGAATCAGCACGGTACATTTTGATTCTGCAAATTAATACGTGATTGCACATTGCAATAGATCAATTGTGTTGTATTATGTATGCATCAATCCCATGAAAGGATATGAACCCCCTCTCTCGGGACACAGCAGTTTGACAGCGGGGACACCACAGTAATAATGGCTTGGCCGGATTGGTGTAAACAAAAGGAATACACACTTAGTTGTCATTAAACCTTCACACTAGACCATGCTTATCATATTTTGTTTGTGACTGAATGACCAATAGGGTAGAGCATTTCCTTAAAGAGAAGGTTGAGTTCTGGGAAGAGGTAAAATATAATTTGTGAGCGTTATCATTGTGGAAGAACATCAGATTAAACATGTTCCCTGAAAAGCATGGCTCTTCAAATGCCTTCATATTCTAAATATGACATAAAATACGTAAAAATCGGGGGGTAGGTTTTTTTCGCCATGTGCTCGTGTAGTCCCATATACATCATTCTGTGTACAGTGATTGTAACTTTGCCAAGCTTTGGCCAAATGTCTCATCATTTTGATGATTCCAGAACCTTGCAATACACACGAATACTTATATACTAGATGATCAACCTTTTCTGATAGATTCCACACCGTTTCTTTCACAATGCAATCACATGACCAGAACTCAACTTTATCTTTAAGGGAGCATGTTATTCAAAAATATTTTCTAGAATAATAAATGTGACCCAACGCGGGTAAATGAGGCTGATGATGATGTGCGTTGACCAACTTCAGATTTTGTTAATACCTGTAATGCATTCTCCACAAGTCTAGGATCATTTTGATACCAAAATCATTAATTTATTACATTCCTTTCCAGAGTTATGATAAATTTCAGATTGCTTTTCTGGAATGCCTTGAATTGGAAATTCAAAGTTATGTGCTCTTGAGAGTTAAAGGGGCATTTGACAATATCTTCATATTTTTATCTTGGGTTTATCCACTGATTACACTCAAAATGTGATGAAATTCAAAAATCTATGAAGAAAAAAAAGCACAAACATGACAACCCCCCCTGGAAAATGAAGAAAATCCACATTTTGGTAAAAGCACACTGGGGATGAGGCTAATTGACATTTTCACGTCGTAGTCGCTTTAACACTTTTAAATACCTAAACGATCATTTTTAAAAGCGTACATCTTTTAATGGTCAAGGATTACAACAGATGGTGCAGAATTCAGCACCCTTGTAATTAATTGGTGTCGACTCCGATAAATAGAAAAATGAAAGAAAAGTTGTAATTCTCGGGAAAGGAATTGGAGATGCAAGTCAAATTTGGCATATATTCATTTCACATGATATAAACACATTAAATCAAAATAACATGTTGTTATAATTCAAAATGATTAAATTATGCCGACATCCACCTCATTTGACTGTGTCGAGTCACAAATGATTGACAAAATTATGCAGAAATCACTTTTGGCCTTTAATTTCAAAACAAGCAGTGTACAAAATCCCATTTATCATAAATGCTCCCTTAAGGAATGCATCTCAAGAGCATGTAGCCTCACCCCATGATTGTACATAGCAGACTTGAGTTATAGCATGTCCCTGCAAATTGTTTTTCAATTCATATGGTAATTATTTTCAAACAAATGTTCAATGAATACAAAAACAAACTTACCATGATTTCGAACAAGTTACAGGAAGTATCTGCAACAAGAAAATAGAAAATAAATATCACTGTGGATTCTGGGGTGATGAGAACCTCAGTTGGCTAGGACCAGATGTTGAGGAAGCATCGTGTACTAGAGCCATACGAAACACCCAGAAACCCCGAATGTCCCCGGACCGACCTGGACCAAAACCCAAGTCGGGTAAGGATTTTTAGTCAAATTTACAGTCCTGTCCGGGTCGGGGCAAACATTTTCGGGGCAGTCCATGGGCGGGTTGAATTTGCATTCGGGTAAATTTTGATTTTTAAACAAAATTAGTCCAAACTCAATATAACCACCCCAAAACTAAATAAAAACCATCAGCATTTCACAATGGATGTATTCCGTTGAAATTGTTGTAATTTATTTTTTTGTTGAATATGCTTATTTCAGAATAAAAACTGCCTATTACAGAATGTAAATTGTGATTTTACGCATAATTTTCAAAATAGACATACGTTTACGGGCCGTGACAAAAATCAGGGGTGTGATTGAGGGTTGGAAAAAAATCCAGGAAGATCCAAATATAGAGCGAAGCGAGCATCCTCACCGCCGGGGTCCAGGAAAGGGGTAACCCCACCCCTTTTATGGATTTTACTAGACATTTGGAGAGGCTTTAAACACTTTTAAGAGAAAGAAATTAAAAAATCAACACCAACAAAATCCACAAAAACAAAAATCAAATTTCAAAATCCAGAAAACCAGAGAAATCACACCCCTGCAAAAATGCCCGGTCCAGTCCGGTCTGGTCCAAGAAAAAAACTTTCTGGGTAGGGTGAAAAATTACGGGTCGGGGCTGATGAAACTGGGGTAGTGCCGGGTCGGGGTAGAAGAAAGTCTTGCCCCGCAGGGCACTAATGTGTACATTGTGTAAACTAAAGTTTACAGGTAAAATGGGAACTTTAGGCCAACTTTACTCAGCTCACCAGTTCATCAGGACCATGATGACTCGTCAAAGGACCACTAAGTAATATATTTGTATTTAATGTTTTGCTTAGCAACAGTAAAGTTGGTCAAAAGTCTCCATTTGACATGCAAACTTCAGTTTACACAATGTACACGTGAGGATGCTTCCTGGTCATCTGACCCAAGCCAACTGAGGACCTGATTAAAATTGCCCATAAGTCACCACTTGATATGCAAAACAGTATGATTTGCCAATCATGGCCTATATAATAATAACTCTACTGGGGAACCTAGCAAAGTTGGTTGGCCAAGTCCCCATTTGACCTGCAAACTTTAGTACACAATTAACACATGTTGATGCTTCCTCATCATCTGGTCCTAGCAAACTGAGGACCTCATCACAGTTGGCTAGTAAGGCCCAAGTTGATATGCAAAACATTATACCAGGGCTTTTCAACAACCGCGGGCTGCAATCGTGTGAACCAGGTTCAAGGGGAAATATCTTTGTGCAACTTATTTTCAAGCCAAATGTATTTTTTGCCATTTTCTGTCATAAAAAGGGGGCATGCATACGAGTAGTATTGCAAATACCAAAAATACATGGATGTCGATTTAATGAACATGAAATTTGCATATTATTGATTGATAGCTTTAAAACTATTTTGTCATGAAGGTCTCGCGGGCTGCACAAAATGGTCCCGAGGGCCGCAGGTTGAAAAGCCCTGCATTATACATAGCGGTCCTTTGACGAGTCATCATGCCCTGATCAACTGATGAGCCAAGTAAAGTTGGCCAAAAGTCCCCATTTGACCTACAAACTTCAGTTTACACAATTTACACGTGAGGATGCTTCCTGGTCATCTGACCCAAGCCAACTGTGGACCTGATTATAATTGCCCATAAGTCAATAATTGATATGCAAAACATTACACATTGGCCTATCATGGCATATAAGTTTACCTGGAAACAGAGCAAACATTGGCCTAAAGTATTTGACTTGCAAACTTTAGTTTACACAATTTACACATATGAACGTGTTCTTATCATCTGGTCCTAGCAAACTGAGGACCTGATCACAGTTGGCTCCTAAGTCCCAAGTTGATATGCAAAACATTACCGGTATACATAGCGGTGATCAACTGGTAAGCCTAATAAAGTTAGCCTAAAGTCTCCATTTGACTATAAACGTTACACAATGTTCACATAAGGAAGCTTCCTAGTCATCTGACTGCCAGTGCATTGATGCTCAAGGTAGGATCTAGAAACACACCTTAAGGATCCCTAATACTGTGAAATAGGTGGCACTTTTGACACTTTAAATTTAAATTTAAATATAATATTTGGAAAACAGAAAATCTGTTTAATTCTCATTTAACAACAAATCATAATGGTGTGATTTTCTACAGGACCTGGAATTAGCCCCACTCAAAAAAGCAACTCAAAGATAGCTGACAAGACACTCACTATTGCATGATTACTTTCTATTCTGATACATGATCAATAAAGCTGCACTTGGGAAGTTGGGTCTCTTTGCACTCATTTCAGATAATGTCCTTCAAGATCAGCTCTGAAGGTCAGGGAAAGTTCATTCCTTATGACCTGATATTAGCCACACTCAAAAGGCAACTGAAATTTTAAGATAGAAGATGACAACAAGATACTTAATACTATCACATAATTACATGTACATGTATATGCTTATGATTAATTGACTAATTAGTAAATTTTACCATGGGCTTTAATTGGCAGATTTTCTTTTCTAATCAATACACACATCCACTGCCACGTGTAAGGAATTCTGTGCAAAAGTAACCATAGCTGATGGAGCCACCTTAAAATGTAATAAACACATATTTTCATTCCACTGCCTATGTTTAGCCCCACTCAAAATACAAAGCAACTCAAATTCAAAGATCGAAGATGACAACAAGACACTCACTATTTTATGATTACTTTCTATTCTGATACATGATCTATAAAGTTGCGCTTGGTCTCTAGCTTGCCACAATCTTCGCACTCATTTCTAATATGCCCCTTCAAGATCAGCTCTGAAGGTCAGGGAAAGTTCATTCCGCATGACCTGATAGTAGCCACACTCAAAAGGCAACTGAAATTTTAAGATAGAAGATGACAACAAGATACTTAATATCACATAATTATATTCTATCTATTACTTGTATGTGATCAATAAAGCATTTGTAAGCGTCTCACTCCAGTTTTCGCACTTATTTAATTGCAATTTCAAAATCAGCTTTGATGCATTTGTAGGAACGTCAAAACATATATATGCAGCTTAAAAATTAGTTTTAAAAAAATGGAGTATGGTACACATACTTTTTCAGTGATTTGATAAAACCTAATGATTATTTGACAAATTAGTAAATATTATCATGAGCTTTAATTGGCAGATTTTCTTTTCTTATCAACACACATCCACTGCCACGTGTTAGGAATTCGGTGCAAAAGTAACCATAGCTGATGGAGCCACCTTAAAATGTAATAAACACATATTTTCATTCCACTGCCTATGTTTAGCCCCACTCAAAATACAAAGCAACTCAAATTCAAAGATCGAAGATGACAACAAGACACTCACTATTTTATGATTACTTTCTATTCTGATACATGATCTATAAAGTTGCGCTTGGTCTCTAGCTTGCCACAATCTTCGCACTCATTTCTAATATGCCCCTTCAAGATCAGCTCTGAAGGTCAGGGAAAGTTCATTCCGCATGACCTGATAGTAGCCACACTCAAAAGGCAACTGAAATTTTAAGATAAAAGATGACAACAAGATACTTAATATCACATAATTATATTCTATCTATTACTTGTATGTGATCAATAAAGCATTTGTAAGCGTCTCACTCCAGTTTTCGCACTTATTTAATTGCAATTTCAAAATCAGCTTTGATGCATTTGTAGGAACGTCAAAACATATATATGCAGCTTAAAAATTAGTTTTAAAAAAATGGAGTATGGTACACATACTTTTTCAGTGATTTGATAAAACCTAATGATTATTTGACAAATAAGTAAATATTATCATGAGCTTTAATTGGCAGATTTTCTTTTCTTATCAATACACACATCCACTGCCACGTGTTAGGAATTCTGTGCAAAAGTAACCATAGCTTATGGAGCTGCCTTAAAATGAAATAAACACATATTTTCATTCCACTGCCTATGTTTAGCCCCACTCAAAATACAAAGCAACTCAAATTCAAAGATCGAAGATGACAACAAGACACTCACTATTTTATGATTACTTTCTATTCTGATACATGATCTATAAAGTTGCGCTTGGTCTCTAGCTTGCCACAATCTTCGCACTCATTTCTAATATGCCCCTTCAAGATCAGCTCTGAAGGTCAGGGAAAGTTCATTCCGCATGACCTGATAGTAGCCACACTCAAAAGGCAACTGAAATTTTAAGATAGAAGATGACAACAAGATACTAGAACACATAATTATGTTCTATCTACATGTATTACACATGATCACTAAAGCATTTGTAAGCGTCTCTCCTCAGTCTTCGCACTCATTTAGTTGCAATTTCAAGATCGGCTTAAAAGCAGCCTCAGATACATTTGTAGGAACGTCAAAACATGCAGCTTATAAATATTAATATAAATTTTACTTTTTCATTGACTTGATAAAACCTGATAATATTACTAATTAGTATTACCATGGGGCTTTAATTGGCAGATTTTCTTCTTTGCCACTTGTAAGGATATATTATGTGCAACTAACCATAGCTTATGGAGCTGCCTTAAAATGAAATAAACACATATTTTCATTCCACTGCCTATGTTTAGCCCCACTCAAAATACAAAGCAACTCAAATTCAACGATCGAAGATGACAACAAGACACTCACTATTTTATGATTACTTTCTATTCTGATACATGATCTATAAAGTTGCGCTTGGTCTCTAGCTTGCCACAATCTTCGCACTCATTTCTAATATGCCCCTTCAAGATCAGCTCTGAAGGTCAGGGAAAGTTCATTCCGCATGACCTGATAGTAGCCACACTCAAAAGGCAACTGAAATTTTAAGATAGAAGATGACAACAAGATACTAGCTATGTTCTATCTACATGTATTACACATGATCACTAAAGCATTTGTAAGCGTCTCTCCTCAGTCTTCGCACTCATTTAGTTGCAATTTCAAGATCGGCTTAAAAGCAGCCTCAGATACATTTGTAGGAACGTCAAAACATGCAGCTTATAAATATTAATATAAATTATACTTTTTCATTGACTTGATAAAACCTGATAATATTACTAATTAGTATTACCATGGGGCTTTAATTGGCAGATTTTCTTCTTTGCCACTTGTAAGGATATATTGCAACTAACCATAGCTTATGGAGCTGCCTTAAAATGAAATAAACACATATTTTCATTCCACTGCCTATGTTTAGCCCCACTCAAAATACAAAGCAACTCAAATTCAACGATCGAAGATGACAACAAGACACTCACTATTTTATGATTACTTTCTATTCTGATACATGATCTATAAAGTTGCGCTTGGTCTCTAGCTTGCCACAATCTTCGCACTCATTTCTAATATGCCCCTTCAAGATCAGCTCTGAAGGTCAGGGAAAGTTCATTCCGCATGACCTGATAGTAGCCACACTCAAAAGGCAACTGAAATTTTAAGATAGAAGATGACAACAAGATACTTAATATCACATAATTATATTCTATCTATTACTTGTATGTGATCAATAAAGCATTTGTAAGCGTCTCACTCCAGTTTTCGCACTTATTTAATTGCAATTTCAAAATCAGCTTTGATGCATTTGTAGGAACGTCAAAACATATATATGCAGCTTAAAAATTAGTTTTAAAAAAATGGAGTATGGTACACATACTTTTTCAGTGATTTGATAAAACCTAATGATTATTTGACAAATTAGTAAATATTATCATGAGCTTTAATTGGCAGATTTTCTTTTCTTATCAACACACATCCACTGCCACGTGTTAGGAATTCGGTGCAAAAGTAACCATAGCTGATGGAGCCACCTTAAAATGTAATAAACACATATTTTCATTCCACTGCCTATGTTTAGCCCCACTCAAAATACAAAGCAACTCAAATTCAAAGATCGAAGATGACAACAAGACACTCACTATTTTATGATTACTTTCTATTCTGATACATGATCTATAAAGTTGCGCTTGGTCTCTAGCTTGCCACAATCTTCGCACTCATTTCTAATATGCCCCTTCAAGATCAGCTCTGAAGGTCAGGGAAAGTTCATTCCGCATGACCTGATAGTAGCCACACTCAAAAGGCAACTGAAATTTTAAGATAAAAGATGACAACAAGATACTTAATATCACATAATTATATTCTATCTATTACTTGTATGTGATCAATAAAGCATTTGTAAGCGTCTCACTCCAGTTTTCGCACTTATTTAATTGCAATTTCAAAATCAGCTTTGATGCATTTGTAGGAACGTCAAAACATATATATGCAGCTTAAAAATTAGTTTTAAAAAAATGGAGTATGGTACACATACTTTTTCAGTGATTTGATAAAACCTAATGATTATTTGACAAATTAGTAAATATTATCATGAGCTTTAATTGGCAGATTTTCTTTTCTTATCAACACACATCCACTGCCACGTGTTAGGAATTCTGTGCAAAAGTAACCATAGCTGATGGAGCCACCTTAAAATGTAATAAACACATATTTTCATTCCACTGCCTATGTTTAGCCCCACTCAAAATACAAAGCAACTCAAATTCAAAGATCGAAGATGACAACAAGACACTCACTATTTTATGATTACTTTCTATTCTGATACATGATCTATAAAGTTGCGCTTGGTCTCTAGCTTGCCACAATCTTCGCACTCATTTCTAATATGCCCCTTCAAGATCAGCTCTGAAGGTCAGGGCAAGTTCATTCCGCATGACCTGATAGTAGCCACACTCAAAAGGCAACTGAAATTTTAAGATAAAAGATGACAACAAGATACTTAATATCACATAATTATATTCTATCTATTACTTGTATGTGATCAATAAAGCATTTGTAAGCGTCTCACTCCAGTTTTCGCACTTATTTAATTGCAATTTCAAAATCAGCTTTGATGCATTTGTAGGAACGTCAAAACATATATATGCAGCTTAAAAATTAGTTTTAAAAAAATGGAGTATGGTACACATACTTTTTCAGTGATTTGATAAAACCTAATGATTATTTGACAAATAAGTAAATATTATCATGAGCTTTAATTGGCAGATTTTCTTTTCTTATCAATACACACATCCACTGCCACGTGTTAGGAATTCTGTGCAAAAGTAACCATAGCTTATGGAGCTGCCTTAAAATGAAATAAACACATATTTTCATTCCACTGCCTATGTTTAGCCCCACTCAAAATACAAAGCAACTCAAATTCAAAGATCGAAGATGACAACAAGACACTCACTATTTTATGATTACTTTCTATTCTGATACATGATCTATAAAGTTGCGCTTGGTCTCTAGCTTGCCACAATCTTCGCACTCATTTCTAATATGCCCCTTCAAGATCAGCTCTGAAGGTCAGGGAAAGTTCATTCCGCATGACCTGATAGTAGCCACACTCAAAAGGCAACTGAAATTTTAAGATAGAAGATGACAACAAGATACTAGAACACATAATTATGTTCTATCTACATGTATTACACATGATCACTAAAGCATTTGTAAGCGTCTCTCCTCAGTCTTCGCACTCATTTAGTTGCAATTTCAAGATCGGCTTAAAAGCAGCCTCAGATACATTTGTAGGAACGTCAAAACATGCAGCTTATAAATATTAATATAAATTATACTTTTTCATTGACTTGATAAAACCTGATAATATTACTAATTAGTATTACCATGGGGCTTTAATTGGCAGATTTTCTTCTTTGCCACTTGTAAGGATATATTATGTGCAACTAACCATAGCTTATGGAGCTGCCTTAAAATGAAATAAACACATATTTTCATTCCACTGCCTATGTTTAGCCCCACTCAAAATACAAAGCAACTCAAATTCAACGATCGAAGATGACAACAAGACACTCACTATTTTATGATTACTTTCTATTCTGATACATGATCTATAAAGTTGCGCTTGGTCTCTAGCTTGCCACAATCTTCGCACTCATTTCTAATATGCCCCTTCAAGATCAGCTCTGAAGGTCAGGGAAAGTTCATTCCGCATGACCTGATAGTAGCCACACTCAAAAGGCAACTGAAATTTTAAGATAGAAGATGACAACAAGATACTAGCTATGTTCTATCTACATGTATTACACATGATCACTAAAGCATTTGTAAGCGTCTCTCCTCAGTCTTCGCACTCATTTAGTTGCAATTTCAAGATCGGCTTAAAAGCAGCCTCAGATACATTTGTAGGAACGTCAAAACATGCAGCTTATAAATATTAATATAAATTATACTTTTTCATTGACTTGATAAAACCTGATAATATTACTAATTAGTATTACCATGGGGCTTTAATTGGCAGATTTTCTTCTTTGCCACTTGTAAGGATATATTATGTGCAACTAACCATAGCTTATGGAGCTGCCTTAAAATGAAATAAACACATATTTTCATTCCACTGCCTATGTTTAGCCCCACTCAAAATACAAAGCAACTCAAATTCAACGATCGAAGATGACAACAAGACACTCACTATTTTATGATTACTTTCTATTCTGATACATGATCTATAAAGTTGCGCTTGGTCTCTAGCTTGCCACAATCTTCGCACTCATTTCTAATATGCCCCTTCAAGATCAGCTCTGAAGGTCAGGGAAAGTTCATTCCGCATGACCTGATAGTAGCCACACTCAAAAGGCAACTGAAATTTTAAGATAGAAGATGACAACAAGATACTTAATATCACATAATTATATTCTATCTATTACTTGTATGTGATCAATAAAGCATTTGTAAGCGTCTCACTCCAGTTTTCGCACTTATTTAATTGCAATTTCAAAATCAGCTTTGATGCATTTGTAGGAACGTCAAAACATATATATGCAGCTTAAAAATTAGTTTTAAAAAAATGGAGTATGGTACACATACTTTTTCAGTGATTTGATAAAACCTAATGATTATTTGACAAATTAGTAAATATTATCATGAGCTTTAATTGGCAGATTTTCTTTTCCTATCAACACACATCCACTGCCACGTGTTAGGAATTCTGTGCAAAAGTAACCATAGCTGATGGAGCCACCTTAAAATGTAATAAACACATATTTTCATTCCACTGCCTATGTTTAGCCCCACTCAAAATACAAAGCAACTCAAATTCAAAGATCGAAGATGACAACAAGACACTCACTATTTTATGATTACTTTCTATTCTGATACATGATCTATAAAGTTGCGCTTGGTCTCTAGCTTGCCACAATCTTCGCACTCATTTCTAATATGCCCCTTCAAGATCAGCTCTGAAGGTCAGGGAAAGTTCATTCCGCATGACCTGATAGTAGCCACACTCAAAAGGCAACTGAAATTTTAAGATAGAAGATGACAACAAGATACTAGCTATGTTCTATCTACATGTATTACACATGATCACTAAAGCATTTGTAAGCGTCTCTCCTCAGTCTTCGCACTCATTTAGTTGCAATTTCAAGATCGGCTTAAAAGCAGCCTCAGATACATTTGTAGGAACGTCAAAACATGCAGCTTAAATATTAATAGAAATTATACTTGTTCATTGACTTGATAAAACCTGATAATATTACTAATTAGTATTACCATGGGGCTTTAATTGGCAGATTTTCTTCTTTGCCACTTGTAAGGATATATGTGCAACTAACCATAGCTTATGGAGCTGCCTTAAAATGAAATAAACACATATTTTCATTCCACTGCCTATGTTTAGCCCCACTCAAAACACAAAGCAACTCAAATTCGCTGGCTTTGGGGATTTTCACCAAACTCTTTTATGAAATGTGCACAAGATCATGTGACCTCAAACACTCTGTCTGTCGCGGTGGAGAAAGAAAAAGTTCAACATTTTGAATTTTCTCGCTTTCCGCAGCGTCTGTGTCGCTGGCATTTTTTTCGGAGACGCTGAAGTCACCAAAGCCTTCGTGAAAGCCTCAGCGGCGTCTCCCACTGGCGTAAAAAACGCCTGAGTATAATCCTGGCTTAACAAAGCTCAGTGTACTTCAGTATCTTGCCAGTCTTATCACATTTTAGATACCACTAGTGAAGACCAGGAAATGTTTGTACCGCATGATATTATCCCCACTCAAAAAGTAGAAAAAATGTGGAAGATGACAACAAGATATTAATAAATGATCACTTATTTGTTAAGTGTCATATTCCTCAGTCTTCGTGCTAATACAGTATGGATGATCAGCTGACAGGCGACACATTTTTAAGCAATATTTATAGCATTTGAGAATTTGTCCACTAAATGTGAATGGTCAGTAAATTCCAAAATACACACCTTAAATTATTGTTGTTCATCTTTTCATATCGACTCCCATCTGATTAAGCATCTGACCTCTTTTTCCATATTCTATCACGTTTAATCTTCTCTTGACAAGAGTCAATTGTTTATACAGCAATCTGTGTTCATTCCACTTTGTCATCAAAATGTCATTTGATACTTTTTTAGGGATTTCACCTCGCAAAATTGCAGCTGTTGTTGAAGAGGCTTTACTGGTGCAAATTGATTTTGCAGTATTCACACAAATCTGTCCACGAGTTGATGGAAGTGATGCTGATGTCCATGTAGGAAATAGAGACGACGATGATGATGAGAGGGTATGGCTGTGACTGTTAGAATGGCTGTTATCTTCAGTAACAATATGGCTTCTTGTTGCCGGGCTATCAACTTGAATGTGACTTGTGTGATTATCTTCCTGAGCTAATTTCACTTCTCTGATTTTTACCTTTCTTCTCTTTAGGTATGCTCTTCTGTTCTCTTTGCTGTGCCTACCCATTAGGCCTATTTACCATTCAGTATCCTATAAACATGCTCAGGGGTGTACCAGGCCTGTCCGCTCTAAGGGGCAAATTTCCCGATCTCTGGCAAACTTTCCCAGTCAGGGGGGGGGGGGGGGGTCAAAAGGCTAATTATTCCCTGTCAGAGTGCTATCAAATCCTGAAATAGACAAGATATAATAAATTGTTGAAAATTTAGTGAGCATTTGGTAACACAGGGGAAATCGAACAGTGATTTTTTTTACAGGCCTTCATTTCTAAAAAAATCAGGAGCTCTGTTGATCTCTCTCCTTAGTTTACTAAGGTGCTGAACAAGGAGCTCTATCTTTGCACATCTGTATTTCAAGTAGTACTAAAGAGCTCAGTATGTAAATCGAGGTCCTGAAATGTTGTTAAGGAGAGCTAGAGCTCTGGTGCTCAAAATATTGAGATCCTCAAATGTGAAGGTCAGGGTAAACCATTTTAAACCAACAACAAGTTCTATTCTGAATTTGAACTTGGCAAATTTTTCCAAAAAAAATTTGAAGGTGAAATTAAAAATGTCATGGCCGAGGAAAAATAAAGGGTGCTACTGAAGGGTTCACACAACAATTATGCTCTCCATAGACGTGTTACCTATTAAACGTGTTATAAGGGGTTGACATTTCTGACTGAGCATAAGTCAAGTTACATTTACACTGTACATGTACCTCTCGTGTTGAGAACTGAATTTGACATTCTTAAATGATCGAGAGACATTTTTACACAATATATCTGAATACGACATGACATTTGCACTGTCCAGGCCGACGCTTACCCGTGCCCGGGAGCTAGCGCTAGCATGGTATCGTGGGTAAAAATGTTTCCAGCTCAATCACTGTCAACTCACCACTCAGAAACTGGGACCAAATGTCCGGATTTCTGTTTGGACTCGGAGGTCAAGTCATCTTTGGTTTTAAAAACAGCATTGTTTACAATTATTATTATTGAATCAGCGCCTTCAACTGGAACTCAAGGTAAAATAAGTTGAGTTTTCGGTATACTTCTAGTCTTCTACCATAGTATGGTGGTAATTTTTTTTTTTAAATAATTTTTATTATAAAAGAAAACACGGCGTCCGACTATTTGACTGTAAGCCTGGAAGTGTACTCGAGTACCTCATTACACGGTTATTCACAGCCTTACAGTACACGCGAGGTTTCTTTAGATTGGTGCCGCCTCTGTGCAACGAGCTGCTTGCGGCGAGTTCACAGGGCGCACCATCTGGAAAAACCGAGCGTACACTGCATTTACATTACGCACAACAGGGTCAAGTGCGTTATTTGTTTTATAAAATACCGACACATGAAAATCAAAACAAACAAAAGTTTAGAGTCTACGAGAGTTATATCTAGAGTATATTATGTTCATGTTGGTTCTAGAAAATGGAAAGATAAGACCCTGCGGCCTTGCAGGCTTACCAAAAAGTCCACGGGATTCCACTTGCCTTGACTCGAGTAAAAATAAAATCCATACATCAGACAGCTGAAATTCATGGCTTCATTATAGAATCCATAAGTCAAAACAGCTAGGCCTAACTCCAAGGCAAAAGTTAACAAAAAATTGTTTTCTAATAATACTCCGCTCCCCGCTTTAGATCTATATCTAGCTAGATACGCGTACGCTGCGCTAGATATCGATTTCTTAGCGTGCAATATGACTTTTATATAATTGCTAGGGTCTAATTATTAAGTTGGATTAAGCCTCACACTTTGAGTTTGATTTAGCACAGAATATCACGGACCTCCTCGATCGCTGCGATAATTTAATAGCGCCGCCAAGCAGTATATTCTACTAGAATCTAGGTCTAGGCCTACGCCTTTTTTTTCAACGAGGACGTCCGCATTTGGGAGGTGCATTCCACGGTTTGAAGGTGTGTAGATCTAGTTCTAGATCTAGACTAGATCTAGATCTAGAATCTATATCTAATGAACGTCCACGTTTGCCTGTAAACACAAACGCTGATTATATTTATTACCTAGGGTCTACATCTAGATCTAGATCATAGATGTCTAGACTCTACTATCTCTAGACTAGTCTAGTTCTAGATCTAGTCTAAACTCTAGAGCTAGGGAGTAGATCTAGAGTCTAGGCCCTTTTTGGAAGTTAAATTAAACTTGTTTCGGAATTAGCCTAGATCTAGACCTAGATTTAGATCTAGCTCCGTTGAAAGTTAGGCCTACTGATCGTCATGACCATCATGCTACACCATAATTAAAGAACTCACCCTAGAACAAGTTGTAACCCCGTTGTCCAGTAATGTCTACTGCACTACATAAAAACCCGTTTTCCATCACAACCATGTGCAAAAGAATGTAACTCTCATGATCAAAAACAAACAACCACAACAGATCTTCCAATTCCATGCAACAGTATACAATACGGGAGCTGTCGCATACATTTAGGATGAAAAGAGCCTCTTCAATTCCGGAAAAAATGAATACTCCATGCAAATGGGACGTCATTTTCTTTGTCCATACTCATGATCTAGATGATAGATCTAGTCATGCATAGGCCTAATCGGTCCTGGTTTAAAATGCATGGATGCTACGTAGGAGTACCACGTTGCCGTTGGGCCGTTATAGAGGTCTATAGACTAGTCTAATTATTTGTTTTTAGTAAATAAGCCTATGGCCTGCCGTCAACCCTGGGTTGTGATCTCGTCCAAGTTAATGTAATTAAAACAAGTACATGCATAAAATACTTACTCACCTCTCTCTGTTGTTGTCAGTTGTTCAGTGCAGCTAGCTTTTCCAATCGTGATCTGCATGTATGCGCGTGGACGTGGCCACGTCCACGCGCATACTGCACGGCCACTGTACTAGCTACCGAAATTGCCGCGAAAAACCTGGGGCGCGCGAAAGATGCCCGACCGCGGACTGGCCTCGAAGAACCACTAGAGGGCTTTAGGGTCTCCTCTATCGTGTCAGGCGGTGAAATATGACACACGGCAGATCCTTTACACACTTTATGTATGATTTAGCACAGGATACCGCGGACTTCCTTGGATCGATGCGATAATTTAATTCGGACACACCAAACACTATCTAATCCCTTTGCTTCAGTTTTTTTTCACCGAGGACGTCCGCATTTGGCGAGTGTCCACGGTTTGAAGGTGTGTATTATAATGAACGTCCACGTTTGCCTGGAAACACAAACGCACACACACGCACGCACACACATGTGTTTCTGCATGCCAGAAATAAAGGACTCATTATGTACACATTTGTATGTTAAACATATTCAAAGACATAATGTTTGTCTGAATATAACATTCTGAGAACGATTTGAAAGATAACCCCATAGCCAAGGATCTAGTAATTAAAAAACAAACATTTTCAACATGCGAACGGAGCATCTACATAAACGTATCCGATACAAAAGGTCATCAAACTTTGAATAATTTAGATGGACGTTTTGCGAGTGGTCATGGAGGTGAATGTATAAATCTTATGGGTGTCCTCGGTTTAATACCGTACACACACACACACACCCTCCCCAAGATTCGGGATGGCTCGTAGAATATTAAACTTACATGTTCTGGTATGGATCCCCCCCCCCCCCATTCAAATGTGTTTAATGAGGGGGTAAGTTCATTTGAAGGAAAATTAGTAATTATTATAGTGCCTCTAACTCGTCATTTTAACATGATAACATTTGCTTATCTCACGCAAACTAAAAAGGTCCTTCAGAAACGTCGTGGGATTACACGAAATTGCGCTCAAACTCCCTTCAAAACATTGCTTGCAATCAACTAGAACGACTATTAAGCCTCATGTACGTCTCAAACATATAGTTGAGTACTAATTAGGAAAATAAGAATTGATGTGCACTGTGAAGTTTGGGAATAATGAAGAACATATCAGAATCAATCTTGATGAAAATCACATGCACTGCAAATCGACAGTAGTATATAAGACTACATTTAGTGAAAGCTTTTGAGCTTTGGTATGCCTCTGCCCACCGAAAGTGGTGCCGGAGGCGTTATTTGTGCGGGTTGTCCGTTCGTATGTCCCGCTTTTGTTGTCGCTATATCTAAATACATGAATAACAAAATCACAAGAAAAAAACGGAAAAAGGAACGAATCAATAGTAAACTTGTTTTTATTGTTTAAAATTAACGTAATGACCTAAAATTGGTGATGTGAATAACAAAGTTCTGTTTGTCTAAAGTAATGCTTGCATTTCCATAATTTGATTAACGAATTCGTGTTCACTTGCTGCCTGCTGTAGCAACAAACAGAGTTGATAAAAAACTTAACTCCGTTTCATTGACGATCAGCCATGCATGGAGTCTTTCGTCTTTTTAAATTGTTCGTGGATCTACCTTTGAAGGACTGCCAAAAAACGTTACCGACCCCCCCCCCCCCCCACCCACGCAATCACAATACTGTCTAGGTTACGAGTTGTATGACGTCACCATCACGTGCAAAAGTTAAACCAGTCACTAACATCGACTTGATCCCGTTCGGTTGGACTAGCTCACGATGCATGTTATTTCTTCCTCGTGGACAGCCATTATAGTGGTTTTCTTGGAGCTGGGTACCGCGATTTTGAGAATTTTATGAGTCACTCTTATAATTATATCAAGCAGGCTTATTGAGCACATTAGATGATTCAAATGCAATCGAATTCGGACAGTCAAAACATGACTTTCATCGTATCAAAAGACAGAACTTGTTTCAGGAGACTAATGTTTAACATAATTAGTCTCATCATTCTCCCAGTTGACATTTACTTGAGCCGTAAGCACCGCCGTGTTAAGCAGGGATCCTTCTACACGGACTGCCATAACGGACTATATCATTAGACGTGTTAACCATTAGTTTATAGTTCATTATTCATCGATTACTAAAGGCAGCGAATGACGTCATTAATCTGTATTCAAAGGCCTACTGATATACACGGAAGGTGAGTAATTCATTTATTGTTTCATATTTTAGAAGAAAAAAAAACATTATTTGTATTAAGAGTAATAGAAAAAGACTGTTACAGTAAAGTGTTGGCTATATTTATTTATTCGCTGATTGATTTGAGTATACAAATTACCAGCAGCACCGACTAAATGAGTCAACATAAACATATTTAATTCAATGCTTCCTAGTTCCAAGATTTGTTCTGACTTGTTTTTCAATTACAGATCGATCTATCGATCTTACTGGGTGTAAGCCACACATATGTTTAAAACAATATACAAATTGATCTTAACAACAGTATTATAAAGTAGAACTTAAGTAGAGTATACAAAAAAGAGCATCAGTAGACATAATGCGCGTGATATCACATCAATATTGAAAGAAAGATAAAGGTACAGAGGGAGATTATCGAATAAAGGGAAAGAGAGAACTATAGAGAGAGAGAGAAAGAGAGAGAGAGAGAGAGAGAGAGAGAGAGGGAGGAGAGGGGGAGTAGAGGATAAACTGACACAGTGAATTCAGTGATTTATGTTTTTTTTTTTATCTGTGTGAGAATTAAGGAAAATTAAAGTGCGGAGAAAGAGAGACGAAAGTCAGAAAGAGAGAGAGAGAGACAGAGAGAGAGAGAGAGAGAGAGAGACAGAGAGAGAGAGACAGAAAGGTATGTTGAATAGACACTCGTTTTCATAAGTATGTGCAAATGAGTATTTGCATAATTTTAGACATTGTAGTGCGTCCCGGAACAAATGAAACCGAGAATTAACGATGTTTTATCATAACTTTATCTCAATTATAATGAATAAATGACACATATTTGTAAAGCTTAGATAAAAGACTTGATGGACGATTTGTCAACTATGTTTGTTGCTACGGCAGGCAGCCAGTGAAAACGAATTCGTTTAATCAAAATATGGAAATGCAAGTATTACTTTAGACAAACAGAACTTTGTTATTCCTGGCTCATTTTTCGTGATTGAGCTGTCATATGAGAGGGCAGAAAATGAACTTTTTTGAAAGGTGATTTCCTCTTTGAAATGCAGATACCGCCCGAAATTATTTTTGGTAAACCTCTCTTCAAATTGTTTTTTAATCACTTATGCATGAAATATGCATCATATGAGTTGCATTAAATGAAAGAAGTGTGTAATTTATTATTTTTTATTGTGATTAAGTTATGATAAAACATCGATAATGATTGATTTTATTTTTTCTGCGACGAACTTTATATAAATGTATTTCGTTTTCTTTCTTCTTTGGCATACAAATAACTGGCAGAGTATGGTGGGGCGACGGCGCACCTTTCCAAGGAGTGGAGTAGGGGGGGGGAGGGGCACCAATAAGAAAGGGGGACGAGACACTCACAAAGAGTAACCTTCGGATTAAAGCATAAATTTCATCTCCAAACTGCAAATAGCTCCAATCAAAATCAATAAATAATAAAAAAATAATAATAATGGGTTTTTGTAAGGCGCTCATGTCAGTCAGATTTGACCCTCCTGGCGCTCCAAATTAATATTACCCTGGCTGTAGCACGGCTGCCATACGGCGCTCTAGCATTTCAAGGAATAAAATCCTACCACGTACCCATTTACTTTACCTGGGTGGAGTGTGACAAATGTAGAGCAATGTCTTGCCAAAGGATATTAGTGCGGCGGCAGGACTCGAACCGTGGACCTAGTGATCGACATTCCGGCGACGTATCCACTCGACATCATCATAGCTGTACAGATATCAACAGAGAATTATTATCCCCAACTTGGTTCAACCCGTGCACATAGTTGATATTTGAGGTAAATTTCAGATATGAAAGAGTGTCAGTGTTGGATTTGCGAAAGCCAGTGATTTGCGCTGCTGCGCTGATGAAAGTGAAGAGTTTTGTCTAAATGTGAATTATTTGAACGTCACGTCTACGATTTTGATTAAGGCAGGGGAACAGCACATACTCTGTGTGCAGTAAGATGGCCAATTTATCGAGCTGTTCCAAAATTGCAATAATCTAGCACAAAATGAAACTGATAATGTCAAGTGCTTAAACAGACTATCCTTGTAGGAATAGTTAAAGAGAGAAAGAAGAAGAATGGTGGTAATATTATAAGACAACATTGTCTCTTGAACTATTTGTTGGAAGGAAAAGTAGAAAATACAACGCCGTTAAGGAAGCCGAGAACACCTCGGAGAAAGACATACTACCTAGATTAAAATAGTAATGCAGAAGTTTAATAGAATGGCAGATATGGTTGGAAAATATTGTAGTCGACGTCTGATTTGGGGGAAGATACCATGAACACATTTAGAAAGGAAAGACGAGCTAACGTATGTTAATTGAAAATGGGCACTTATCACATTTGACAAATTGTTTGGAAAAGGTCCTCTATTGGAAAAGAAAAAAGACCCTCACGAAAAATCTAAATGGGCATTTGTCAGAGTAAAAGCGAGCAATTATCAGATTTTAATTGGGACGAATTTCAGAGGTAAAAGAAGGCATTTGCAAGTAGGGCAAGGGTTACTTATTTAAAAGGAAATTTGGTACTTGTCATACAAAATGTCGCAATCATCAGATTGTGATAGTGGCACTTATGTTAGGTAATCAGGGGGCAAATAATAAAATATGAAAACAATTATCAAAAAGGATATTGGGCTCTTTTCCGAAATAAAAGGGGCATGTTTGCGGGTACTTCAAAAGTGGGGAGGGGGGGGGGGCTGTGCCTCATACACCCCTCCCTCTACCGTATATGTTATTATTATTAGTATTGTATTTTCTTTGTATCCTCGAATGTATTTATATATTGTTTATGTTGTTTGTATATGTACGTCACTCGCCAGTGGAGGACGAATTTCTGTATTTTTTTAAAATCAGACAATAAATTATCTTGAATCTTGAATCTTGATATCTACCTCTAACATTAAATATATTAAGTCAAAGCCAGCAAACGAATTACTCAATGGCCACATTAAACTTGAATTGTGACGAAGTGCATTAATATTTTGTTATCAACATCAACATTTAAATGAACTGTTTCGCCAGACGTATGTGATTTGAGTTTTAAAAAAAAAAAAAAAAAAAAAAGTATATTCATAAACTACTGGCCATAGTTGTTGCTTAAATCGAAAAGATTTCTTTTCAATATGTTTTTCAATGTTTATTTTATTTCTAGTTCAATCAATCAAGTAATACAGTTATAGTGTATAATCAATCATATTGAGCAAATATATTTTGACATCTCTCTGTTATCATGTGTGATGTGAGTCTAGGCACCATTTTATTTGCGTTTGTTCGTTTGTTTGGCTATATTGTTGGCTGTACATGTTTTATGTGTACCTTGGTGTACTGCAATGTTAACATAGCGGGTTGGGGATGTTTACACTTACAGTACAAAGCCGTATTTTTTTTAATCGGGAACTTACGATGGAAGTAATGGCTATGCAACTACCCCCAAGGTCATATTAAACCTCCCTGGAAAAACCCTGCTCAGGAGTGTGACTTTTCTAAGACCGCACCAAACTCAGTGGTTTTTCCCCGATGTAAATTCTTGAGAAACTCAGGGGGGTTTAGGGAAAAAAACTCTATACGCAATGGAATTTTCATGTATTAATCGAATGTAACGGTTTCAGTAGTACTTGCCTGTATTTTAAACATGTTTCATGCATAATTATTCACGATTCATAATATAGGTAACATTACTGGTTGAAAGAAATTACATTTTCGAGTCACAGGATGACTGTTTGTTTATGTACATACTTTTAAAGCAAGATTTATTTTTAAGAATTTGCTTGACATTGTTCTAAATGTCTCGGGCCCTCAATTGTTTTCAATTGCATTCAGTTACAATAAGGGAACTCCTTCAAAAGTAAGAAGAAAAATGTAAGATTTGAAACCAGTTTTAGGACCCGAACAGTCGTGAGAAAAGGTCATGAAATATTCAAGTGAGAGCTTGGTAAATAGTTAGGCTATTGACCCATAAATCTATTATGCCACGCAGGGATTGAGAACGTGACTAATCACACGCAAACTACAAAGATGACTCAGAAAGGACGCACAATTTTACAAAATGATATTTACACTTATTTTCATATTTGAGGCAGGAATAACATGTTTGTGGTTCAGGCTAGATGAAACTATACAAACTATACTACCCAAAGTCGGAAGCGAGTAGAATGATCTATGATTGATTGATTGATGTATTAAACGAACTGCGTGTTATTCCAAGTCAGTGTGGCATTGTCATTTCCAAAACTGCTTTCCTCAAGGCCCCTTGCCTACATCGACTACATATCCAGTATGTGTTAAGATCGAATATAATTTGATAAAGGTGATTGCTAATTGTTATAATTAATCATGATGTAAGACCCCAAAAACAAAACAAACCCTAATCCTAACTAATCCGTCGAGATCGATCTTTACGCTCTCAAAACTCTTGATTTGTTCATCTTTGCAAGCTCAATATTGCAGATCCTTGCTCACACTAAATAAACATTGGCATCTACTACCTAGCATGTGAGCATCTTTTATTAAGATTTGAACAAGTAATGCATTTTGGGGGAAGTAGTGTTTTACATTAGGAAATATAGTCTCTGTTAGCAGGAGGGCATTGTTTGTTTGTTTGTTTGTTTTATTTCCGAAAATCATCATAAAAAACAATAACACAATATAACAAAATCAAAGAATGATAAAAACCGTTGGATAGTCCATTGCAGAGCCATTAACCTAATGGCTCTGTTCTTCCATGGAGTCCAATATATATAATGCTACTATAATAAGTAATGATATAACAAATAAGTCTTAATTAAAAAAACATTGTACTTGTACTTAACTTAACTAAATTAAACTAAATTAAATAAAAAAAAAAAAAAAACATCACAGCATGATGATGGTTTCAATAGAACCACCTTCATGAATTTAGAAAGAAGTTTCAGAACATTTCTCATGATTTCCTTTTGCTTTCCCCACCACCTCAACCTCCAATAAGCAAAACGAAGATTTGGATGGCTTGTTGAATATCGCACTTGCGTATTCCAGTATGGACCTCATTTGTCTTTCTCTCAATGTGTTTGAAGCATGTATTTCAAGAGAGGTAACTTCTTCTACAGAAAAATAAATTTTGGTCATAATGCTTTAAACTCTATAGATTTTAACATGGTACCAAGGGGTGTAGACCGTTATTTATCTTACGCAAACTACAAAGGTCACTCAGAAAAGACGCGGGATTGCACGAAATGATATTTCCATTTATATTTATATTCTTTATCAGGCATAAAGCAAATATAATCTGCAAATATCTTTCATAATTCTGTTATTCATTAACTACTAGCACCATGTAAACGTACATTTGTCAGTTTTCCACGTCGTAACCAGGCTACCTGCTTTGACATGTTAGTTGAAGGCGGACCAAGGGGTGTAGACCGTTATTTATCTTACGCAAACTACAAAGGTCACTAAGAAACGACGCGGGGTTGCACGAAATGATATTTCCATTTATTTTTATATTCTTTATCAGGGATAACGCAAATATAACTACATATATTTGTAATAATTCTGTTATTCATCAACTACTAGCACCATGTAAACGTAGATTATTCAGTTTTCCACGTCGTAACCAGGCTACCTGCTTTGACATGTTACTTGTTAGTTAAAGTTGGATAATGTATCCACCTTTTGTCCTAATTATGTTGCAATGATGAAATGATATTTACATTTATTTTGATATTCTTTATCAGGTATAACGCAAATATAATCTGCAAATATTTGTGATAATTATATTATTCATTAACTACAAAGTACAATCACCAATTAAAATAGACTTGTTTGTTGAGGCGGGGTGAAATTATAGAAACAAGTTATTTAATGTCTCTCTCACACGCAAACTCACTCCCTCACTCAATCATTTTTAGCCTCTCTCTTTCTTTCTCTTATTCATTCTCAGACACATTTAATCCATCTCTCTCAATTCGCCTGCTTTCCTTAAACTAGATCATCCCCGAGTCAACTGTGTTTGTAGTTCCAGGGTAAATGATCTACCAAATGTCCGTGGGTCTACCTATGTAGGACTGTCGACATTCGTTACCCCCCCCCCCCCCCCGCCCCCACACGCACACATACTGTCTGGGTTACGAGATTTATGACATCACCATCACGTGCAAAACTGAAATCCGTCACAAACATCGACTTCAGTTGGGCTTTTTGACGATGCATGTTATTTCTTCCTCGTGGACTGCTATAACAAGTGGTCTCCTTCGAGCTGAGTACCGCAATTTGAGAACTTTTCGAGTTTACTTTTATAATTATATCAAGCAGGCTTATTGAGTACATTAGATTATTCAAATGCAAGGGAATCCGGACAGTCAACACATTTCAAAAGACAGGAATTGTTCAGGAGAATCATGTTCAAATAATTAGTCTCATCATTCTCCCAGTTGACATTTACTTTGAGCCGTAAGCACCCCGTGTTTACTTTGATATTCATCAGCATTTAAGTTTGATTGTTAAGAAGAAAAAAACGACTTGCATCTACGGACCTGATGGTCTCATTATATTTGTGAATGTTCATGTAAGGAAGTTGTTTGTCTTATGTTTCATCATAAATTTATCATAATTTCATCATAATTTCATTATGGAAGAAGGGTACAATATTGTGACTGGGGTAGGGACTACACTGTAAAAAAATAATAGTCGAAATAACTCAATAAAATTGAGGAAAAGAATTGCCTTATTTTTATTAAGTAAATATTACCTACAGCATCTTAAGTAGAATTTACTTATTTTGCTGAATAAATTTTTACTCAGTTAAATCGAGTTACATTAACGTAAATAATTTAAGTATTGTAATCATTTTAGATAATTAAAACAAAGCTATGATAGGATTACATATTGCACGATTTGGTACCCATCTAATCTAACAAGTAACATCCACTAATCATTTACTACTTCTATTTAAGATTAATCACTAATCACTAACACTACTTCTATTTAAGATTTAACCGTATATATATATATATATATCTACCACCATCACAAACTATTACATACGCTTCAATTCGACACATATTGAAAGGCTCCAAATTTTATATATACTTGATCGTAGCATCTTAAAAGGAAAATTGGTTGACAATTTCCTGAAATATCAAGTTTTGATTTGTTTTGAACTGGGTAACAATTAAAAATTGTCTTGTCTTTGCTTAGCCATGTTAAATGAATTAGTAAATGTTTTAAAGTCCTTAAATTTTCATTCAACCACAAGAAAGAATGTTTTTCTTTAAAAAAGAGTTTAATTTGGTCTTAATGAATATTCATAAATTATGTAAATATTTCTATTACGCACTGCATCGGTCCTTACTTTAAAAAGATAAGAATAATCAACATAAATTGTTTGAGTAATACGTATAATTTCTGATTTTGAGTTAAAATTACTAAATTAATACAAGCTGAAATTACTTAAAGTTCTTATGTATTTGATTTTACTTAAATATTCCACGTATGTTCTACTAAATTGAAAGTTTGAGTTAGCAAGACTTAAATTTAGTGCGTAAGTGGCAAAACTAATGTTTTCAAGTAAATTCTACATGGAAACAATACGTAAAAATTACCAATGAACAAATTCTTTTTTACAGTGTAGAGTCAACAATTTGAACATGATTCATTATTTTGCCATGTCTTTAGCCATCGATCTGCTGGCGGGCAAGTAGACTATGAAACTCTTTAAGAAAAACAGAGGGGTGTGCTGGGTATAAGAGACGATGTGAATTACTTTTGTAAAATTCCGAGTCTGTAGTAAAAAGGGGCGGCTGAGGGTACCCCCACCTTTCCCGGGTATATGAACATGTCCGTGCAGAAATGCAATATCCCTTGATTTCGCCCCTTCTTTACTTTATGTCTGACTACACCCATCTGCATTGTCCTGAAAATAAATAAATTGAATAACAGCTTTAATAGACCCCATGCATTTTAACTTCATTATTTAAAAACTGTAAAAGTTTGTTGCAATTCTTCCCCCTAACATTCCTAACTTGAATAAAATATATTACGAATACGAATGACAGGTGTTAATTTGAATGATAAAAATTACGCTTCGACAAGTGAATATTAATTTCAATGCTAGTTGAGCAGTTTCTAAATTGAATGACAGATCTATGAAACCCTTCGACCAAAATCCTAAATTAAATACAAAAACTGGAAATTTGAATGATAATTGGCATGACAAAGCCGATCTGCGCTAACTTAAATGCAAAGTAAATGAATTCGAATGACAAACACGCGAATATGGCCGGAAATCCTAAATAAAACCTCCATTGATATAAAACCTTCACTTTTCTTTGAATGGAATTTTATATGTGATATAATTCAGGTTTGTATTATTGTTATGTTATCTTGGGTTAAAAATACAAACCATCTTTACTCCTTTATTGCTTTTCTTTCTTTTTTTCTTTTTTTTGGGGGGGGGGCGGGGCAAACATGACTTTTGCAGCCCCCCCCCCACTTTTTTGGTTGGGGGGGGGGGGTAGTGTCCTTCCCCCCTGCCACCCCACTTCCGGCGCCTATGTTCTACATCATCATCATCGATATACGGGAGTGAGGTAGTCTTGTAGGTCTCCCTGTCGTCTTCCGAAACACAACATTAACTAGTGAAAGGAAATGAATAGCCAATTATGTCTTTGGACTTGGGGTTCGACGATCGATCTACCTTGTCCACGTCGTAACCTTTCGTGGAACGTTAGTAGAAGCCGGGCACTTTGTAGCCCTTGTTTTAAAGATTAAACTTAGATATGGGGTGAATTACAGAGATTGTGAGCTCGGTGGGGGGGGGGGGGGGGGGGGTCAAGAATGAAATAACCTTCCAGTCACATCCTGTAACATTTGTATCAAGGGATGTACATGCACTCCATATAATGTTCATCTCAAGGCCCAATGCATAGTACACGCCGTAGACCACGATACAAGTCTCAACTCTAGTGTAGACCATGGTCATAATGGTTTCAAAAGAATCGCCTTGGTGAATTTGAATAAAGATTCGGAGTATTTTGGCATGAATTATTCTGCCTCCCCTTATAGCAAAAATTAAGGTCTGGAACTCTGGATGGCTTGTTAAAGATCACATTTACACATTCCGGTGTGGATCCCATTTTGGGTTTTTTCTCATATGTTTGATGCATGTATTTAAAGAGAGCTAGCTTCTTCTACAGGAAAATTATTGGCATAATGCTTTTAACTTACGATTTTAACATAATAGGAAGCAAGAAATGTAGACCCTTAATTATCTTACGCAAACTGTAAAAGGTCACTCAGAAACGACGCGGAATGGCACGAAATGATATTTACATTCGTTTTTTTATATATTTTTTGTATAGGGGCTGGATGTATTTTTGATAATTCTGTTATTCAACAACTACTTGCACCCAATACAATTTAGACTTTTCAGTTGGGGCGGGATGGAATTTTGGAAATAAGGCAGCAATCAAGATGAGAAGTTTTATTGTATGATTTATGGAATTATTACAATTTTATACATTTATTACTGTTGTTTGTCTAAGAAAGGGAAATAAATACATCTAAACTGAACTGATGCTAAAGGTGATGTTTGATACTCACCACTCCACAAAACAAGTGGTTCTCATCCAAGATCACTAATACATACAGTGGCGTAATGAGCACAAACGTTTTTTTTTTTTTTGGGGGGGGGGGGGGGCTGACAAACAAAAATCCGAATCACCCCACTCTAACATGCAGTCCCCGCTGAACTTTCTCAAAGTGGGGTCTAGGGGCAAAGCCCCGGCGGGGGTCAAGGGGCGGAGCCCCCAAAGCTCAAGGGGTATGGGCATTAGTGGCGGATCCAGGAATATCTTACCGGGGGGGGGGCGGCACAAAATGGCATGGGGGTGAAAATATATGTAAAACGATGAAGCGACATGAACTAGGCTTTAAAGGCAGGGGCTGGGTCTGGGAGGGGGTTCTGGCCCCCTCCCAGAGTAAGAAGCATTTGCAATTTTAGGACCAAATTAGACGCATTTTCAGGCACTTCCTGGAGTAATATGACGTAAAATTGCTTTCTCCTACCCCTTCCAAGATTAGGGATCTTTTGCGATTTGAGAATCACTTCCTGGAAAAAAAGAGGCCTTCTTGAATTCAGACAAGATTAAGAGTAGAGAACAGTACAACGAATCGTCTTCTTTCTCTAATAATTTAATGAAACGGCAAAGCTTCCGCGCTTCGCGCGGGAGGGGATTCGTTAGAAGTTAGAGAAAAGTGATCTGTCACGTCGTGAGACGTTGTATAAATTATGCTTTGATGCCGCACAATGCACAAAGACGGTGGTCCGGTACTTCACCGTAGTACTTGCAAAAATTATCTCGAGTGTATAAAGTGTCGTTATCGGGGGCGCGGCTAGATCTTTTTCAGTGGGGAGGGGGGACGGGGGTGTAGAGGCCACCGATTACTTTAAAAAAAAAAATCAATTAAGTTTATTCATTTCCATAAAAATCACATTACAAAAAACACATTCATATTATAACATGCACAATCTTTCACTAAAATATACATAAGTACATTAAAATATTAAACAATAATGGAAAAAGGGGAGTTATAAAAACCCAAATAAATGAGTTTGCCGAGATATCTCCCCCAAAATAATTAAACAAATTGTGATGAACATAATAAAGATTTAAATTACATAAACTTATTGTGCCCTAAAGAAAACTCGTATAACAACAAAACAAACAACAAAAAACAAAAAAACATACAATCCCTACAAAAACACACATATATATTTATACATATAAAGTGGAAAAGCATTCTACCCAAAATCATATGTTATTAGATGCTGCTTTTATTTACACTCCTTTTAAATCCATTGTAATTCATTATAGATGTTATGTTATTTGGCAAAGTATTCTATATTGTTGGTGCTTTTTGTCTGAAAGAAAATATAAATAAGATTTATCAACAACCCATAGATGGTATTTATTTCTATTCCTTGTATTATAAGTATGAATTGCATTATTGAGTGAAAGCATATTGTTAAGTTACCGACAAAACGAGCCACCAATTACCAACAAATATAAAAATGCCAATGTCCAAATGCCTACAATTTTATCCCTATAAACCCGGGGCCCGGATCAAATTTATTTGTTCAGTTTCCCCCGCCCCCCCCCCCCCTCCCGCGCGAAGATCGGAAGTTTTGACACTTCATTAAATTATTAGAGAAAGAAGACGATCCGTTGTGCCGTTCTCGACTCTTAATTTTGTTTCGCCCCTCCGCGCAAAGCGCGGAAGCTATGACGTTTCATTTAATTATTAAAGAAAGAAGACGATCCATTGTACCGGTCTCGACTCTTAATCCTTGTCTGAAATCATTCCCCCCTCCCACGCGAAGCGCAGAAGCTTTGACGTTTCAATAAATTATTACTCTTAATCCTTGTCTGAATTCACTTTCGCCCATCCCGCGCGAAGCGCTAAAGCTTTCACGTTTTATTAAATTATTAGAGAAAGAAAACGATTCGTTGTATCGTGTTCTTGTCTGAATTCAGTTTCCCATCCCCCCCCCCCTCCCGCGCGAAGCGCGGAAGCCTTTGCACTTCATAAAATTATTAGAAAAAGAAGACGATCCGTTGTACCGTTCTCGATTCTTATTCTTGTTTCGCTTTTCCCGCGCGAAGCGTGGAAGCTATGACGTTTCATTTAATTACTAGAGAAAGAAGACGATCCATTGTACCGGTCTCGACTCTTAATCCTTGTCTGAAATCAGTCCCCCCCCCCCTCCCCTCCCGCGCGAAGCGCACAAGATTTGACGTTTCAAAAAATTATTACTCTTAATCCTTGTCTGAATTCACTTTCGCCCATCCCGCGCGAAGCGCTGAAGCTTTCACGTTTCATTAAATTATTAGAGAAAGAAAACGATTCGTTGTATCGTGTTCTTGTCTGAATTCAGTTTACCCCCCTCCCGCGCGAAGCGCGGAAGCCTTGGTACTTCATAAAATTATTAGAGAAAGAAGACGATCCGTTGTACCGTTCTCGATTCTTAATTCTTGTTTCGCTTTTCCCGCGCGAAGCGTGAAAGCTTTCACGTTTCATTAAATTATTAGAGAAAGAAAACGATTCGTTGTATCGTGTTCTTGTCTGAATTCAGTTCCCCCCCCCCCTCCCGCACTTCATAAAATTATTAGAGAAAGAAGACGATCCGTTGTACCGTTCTCGATTCTTAATTCTTGTTTCGCTTTTCCCGCGCGAAGCGTGAAAGCTATGACGTTTCATTTAATTATTAGAGAAAGAAGACGATCCATTGTACCGGTCTCGACTCTTAATTCTTGTCTGAAATCAGTCCCCCCCCCCCCCCCCCCCCCCCCCGCGCGAAATGCGGAAACTTTGACGTTTCAATAAATTATTACTCTTAACCCTTGTCTGAAATCATTTTCGCCCATCCTGCGCGAAGCGCGGAAGCTTTCACATTTCATTAAATTTATAGAGAAAGAAGACGAATCATTTCATCGTGTCTTTGTCTGAATTCAGTTTTCCCCCTCCCACGCAAAGCGCGGAAGCTTTGTCGTTTCATTTAATAATTATTACTCTTAATCCTTGTCTGAAATCATTTTCGCGTTACATCAAATCATTAGAGAAAGAAGACGGTTCGTTGTACCGTTCTCGACTCTTAATCCTAGTCTGAATTCAATTCCCCCCCCCCCTCCCGCGCGAAGCGCGGAAGCTTTGCCGTTTTATTAAATTATTAGAGAAAGAAGACGATTCGTTGTACCGTTCTCTACTCTTAATCTGGTCTGAATTTAATTTCCCCCACTATGTGCAGTTTTACATGATGTAAGTATGGAACGCTCGTTCGCAAATCTGTGCATGCTCAGCTCGAGTGGTGGGTAGCATTTATCTCCCGGCAGTGCTTTGCACAGTAGCTTCTGGAATTTTTTTTTTTTTACTAGTGTTACTGTTAATGGCCACAATAAGGCCCTTAGTGACTATAAAAAACATATGCTCTTCCTGGCTATTTGGAAATGGGCCAGTTTATTAATGGAGAAACTAGCATTTTGTTGAAAATCATGTGATATCACGAACATTTATACATCACTTGTGAAAATAAGTCATGGTTAAATTTTATTTGGGGGGGGGGGGGGGCTGGCGCCCCCCCCCCCCCCAAGCCCCCCACCAGTACGCCAGTGAATACATACATAAACACAAGCCTACAAATGCTTACAAAATCTCGCTAACCCCATTCACACTAACGAGACCACCGACAGGCCGACAGCAGATCGATCAAACAATTACGTTACACCCATTGGCAACACAGTCAGTCGGTTTGGACTTGGTTTGGCGTTGTGACTGATGTGTCAAAGAGGCATGGTCTGATATAATACACAAGTTAAACGTTCATTTTATGTAGTATTTGAAGAAAAAGGATGAATAAGCGTTATTATCCTATACATTAAGCATCGAGTAATTGAATTATTCAACCGGTGTGTTGGCTTAGTCAGTAGAGCGTCCGCCTCACAACCGGGATGTCGTGGGTTCGAACCTCGGCCGCGTCATACCAAAATACGTTAAAAGACAAAAGACAGGAGTTGCTGCTACCTTGTTTGGCGTTCAACAATAAGGCAAAAAAAAATAATCATTTGGTTGTCCTCGACCGCCCGCTCGTCATTTTCGGGCCGCTCGTATTTTTTTTTTTTTTTTAAACATTTTTTTTTTTTTTTTAACATTTTTAATTTGTTTTTTATTCATTTTTTTAATTTTTTTATTCATTTTTTTTTTTTTTTAATTTTCAATGCCAAACATACCATTTTATGCATTTGCAAGGATCAAAATGCGTCACGTTGCCAGTTTGGTCTTTTCAGTACGCAATTAGGTATTTATTAAACTTGCCAATTTTATTTTTCTACGTCAAAATGCCGTTCATTCAAATCAGGGTCTGAGCATTCTTAAACTCAATTTAAAGCCCATCTGTACTAGTTTACAGGAGGGATTAGACCACCCTGCAAGGTCACTGCACAGGTGGTTATCTCATCAAATCAACTCTCAGTTAATATAAGATAAAGAGGATAATGAGGGACCAATGGTCACCGATAAGGCATTGTTTGCTACATAGAGGGCGCAAGTAGCTATAAGTAGTACAATGGAGATTTAAAGGGAGGCTTTACTACTGCAGCTAGAAGGGATTAGACCACCCAGAGAGCCATCGAGGTCACTGTGACAGGTGGCTATCTCATTAACTCAGCTCTCATTTAACATAAGAAAAAGAGGATCATGGGGGACCAACAGGCACCGATTTGGGAAGTTTTCTATATAGAGGGAGCAAGTAGCTACAAGTAGGACAATGTGCCTTTAAAAGGTGCTGTATTTCAAAGCCCAAAATACTTTCTGTGTTGGTCTTGATATTCATTCTACATTAAACTAGTCTTTTACCATATTAAAGTGTTTGATAGACTTTGTTTGTTTAAATGCTTGACAATCCCAATGATTTTATTTTTTTAATGGAAAAAAAATTATTAAAAAAAAAATTATTAAAAACAAATCAAAAAAAGACACACAAAAAATGAGGTTAAAAAAAAAAAAAAATCAAAAAAAAAAAAAATATTCCGCCCGCCCGCCCCTACTCCAGAATAGCAATCGAGGACAACCAAACAATTTTTTTTTTTTTGGCCTAAGGGATAGAGCAATATCGATCTGGCGCTGCTCAGTGGCTGCCGGGCTCACGATCAATTGGGCAAAAAGAATTTCCATTTTTGGTTTAACTTAATATAATTTGGAGTGGACTTTAAAATATTATTATTATCATTATTATAATTCGGTTTATTTTAGATTTCATTCATCAGCGCTAGACGGCGCTCTTCATATTTATGAGCATGTTGTGTTTCACGGGCTTTGCGGGCTAATAGTCTGTCTTACCCTATCCCCCTAAAATGTACTGTTATTAGGTGGTCTGTCAACGACAGATCAACTATTGATTTCGTTAGAATTTTCTTTCTTTCTTTATTCTTTCTTTATTCTTTATTAGGTGGTCTGTCAACGACAGATCACCTATTGATTTCGTTAGAATTTTCTTTCTTTCTTTATTCTTTCTTTATTCTTTATTTTTATTTCTTCCGTACACTTTTTTGTCCACACGTTTACTCGAAATCGACTTGGTCAATTTCCTTCAAATTTGTGTCAGTCATCAAGCCCTATGATTTCAAGTCTAATTAAATTTTTCAAGTTCATGGGGTCATCGTGACGTCATCCAGGCGCCATTTTGTAAAAATCAGGTCATTATCATATCTCGATAACGAGTCATCAAAAATAAACCATATTTAGTATACATTAACTTCAGGTCAAAGGTCAACTTAAAAAGTCAACAAATTCCGCGCGCGCATTGAAATTTTAAAATGCTCAAATTCGTTCCAAATTAATTTTACATACGTTTCAGGCCATTTTAAGCACTTTGCAAAAAAACGCGCGCACATGCATGCGCGCGCGTTTTCGCGCGTACTTGCATTTTGCAACGTAGAATCGCCAATTTTTTTCTGTCATCATATTTGGCACATTTTTTCAAGCATTTTGATACCATGTTCACCTTTTTCTGACCATTGATAACGGAATGGACGTCCGTTAAGATACGCATCCGTGCGTGCGAGCTCTTGTAATACATAACATACATGTGCAAAAACATGCCTATACAAAATTCATTGTAACTCTTCAGAATGGATAGATACCCCCCAATTTCTTTCATATTTCAATACATTATGAGTTGGAGATATGATTTCATGTCTCATTTGACCCTCAATTAACTCATGACGTCATCATAATGGCCTCCGAACTCAAAATTTCAATTTGCATATTATGACGTCAGAAGATTTTTGGAAAATTGATTGTATCTCTGTAAATATTGATCAATTTTCTTTCAAATTTTGAGATTTTCTACCTGAGAATATTCTCTACAAATGCAGTAACCACGATATTTCATTTTGACAATGGTATCATGGCGTATTTTTGCGATTAAAGGAGGCATGTCAATTTTTCACATTTTGCGTGTATTCTCTATGGGACATGACTTTTTCTCAAAACTGGATTCTACATTCTCGTCTTTCGCGAGCAATATCTCCGTCGTTTTAACTTTGTTTACGCTGAGCTTTGAGTATGTTGTAGCGGAGACAATAAGCTATCACAAGTGTGACATTTATTTTTCGATCAGATGCCGGGATAATGCTTATATTTCACTTACAAAGTGGGATTTGAGAATTCCATTTTCCGTTTACGCGCACGTTTGTGTTCGTAATGGTCGTACAAGCAACCTAGAACCTCCTTTTTCTTGTCTATCATAGTATTGCCCATTTTATTCCGAACAATTTGATACCATGTTTATCTCTTTATGACCATTAATAACGAAATGAGCGTCCGTTCAAGGTAAATTCCGTTCGAACACTCAATTAACTCATGACGTATTTATGATGGCCTCCGTTCAAGGTAAATGTCCGTGCGTGCGAGCTCTTGTAATACATAGCATATATGGGCAAAAACATGCCTATACAAAATTCATTGTAGCTCTTTAGGATGCAAGATGACCCCCAATTTGTGTTCATATCTTGATAAAGTATGAGTCGGAAATATGATTTCATGTCTCATTTGACCCTCAATTAACTCATGACGTCATCATAATGGCCTCCGAACTCAAAATTTCAATTTGCATATCATGACGTCATCATATTTTTAGAAAATTGATTGTATCTCTGTAAATATTGATCAATTTTCATCCAGATTTTGATATGTTTTAGCTGAGACAATTCTCTACAGATGCAGCTACGATGAATTTCATTTTGACGAAAGCATCATGGCGTATTTTTGCGATTAGAGGAGGCATGTCAATTGTTTACATTTTGCGTGTATTCTCTATGGGACATGACTTTTTCTGAAAACTGGATTCTACATTCCCGTCTTTCACGAGCAATATCTCCGTCGTCTTAGCTTTGTTTTCGCTGAGCATCGAGTATGTTGTAGCTGAGACAATAAGCTATCACTAGTGGGACATTTATTTGTCGATCAGATGCCGGGATCATGCTCATATTTCACTCGCAAAGTGAGATTTGAGAATGTTATTTTCCGTTTACGTGTAATCGCTATGGGACATGTTTTGGTATATCGGTAACACACTTGACTTCCAACCTCGAGGTCCCTGGTTCGAGTCCGGGCGTCTCCAACAATATTTTTTTTCTTTTTGACCTTTCACTGTACCATCTCCTTTGACTACTAAAACACGTAGAATCGCAAATCGCGTAATAAACAGCCATATTTACTTTATTATTAACCTATTTTCACTTGATCCATTACTTTTTGCGTGTAATTCCTAAGGGAGATGACTTTTTCTCAAATCTGGAATCTACATTCCTATCTTCTGCGAGCAATATCGACATTATTTCTGCTTGGATTATGTTGATTTTTTAGTATGTTGTATAGCTGAGACTATATGCTATCTAAATGTTCCCCCATTTTTTTCAATCAAATGTCATCATGGTCTGTTGATGATGATCATCAACATCATCATGATCATGATGATGATCATCATCGTCATCACCATTACTATCAAGATCATCATCATCATGATCATCATCATGATCATCATCATGATCATCATTGTTTACATGGCTATATAACTTGAAGGCAGACCACCTTATTCGTCTTCGTGACGATTTAAAATCTAGTTGTATTTTTTTCTTTCTTATTTATCTTTATAATTATTTCCCTCTCTCTCATAAACACAACACAACACACACTCGCATAATCTATACCTCATCCGCTAACACAACACATACACAATTTGTTTTTCTCCCCCCTTCCCTCAATCAATCTTCTCTATCACCAACTCACTATAACTAAATCTCTTTCTCGTATACACACATATGAAGAGCTTGCAACCAAACGGCGCTAAATCCATTACGGTTAATTTCGAGAAAATCAGTGTTTTCTAATTACAAACATTTGTCTCTGTTTATTCATCAAATCTAAACTATGTGCTTTGCTATGCTCTTTGTGTCCTGCTTTCTGATTGGTCAAATGTGCACAAGCTGGCACGATTGGGTCAATCGGACAGAATAAAAAGGTGGATTTAGCGCCTTTTGGTTGAAAGTACACATTTCATATCAGTATTTTCATATTTTCCTAAAGCAATTATGATGGAAAATTTAGTAATTAGATACACATGACAGAGGTCTATTCAAATCGTGTAAAACATGCAATTAGTTTCAAAAAGTGGATTTAGTTCTTTTTGGTTGCAAGCTCTTGATATACACTCACACTCATCCCATCTTTCTCTTACACAAACTCAATTTTTCTGTCTGTCTCTCTCTCTCCCTCTCTTTCTCTCTCTTTCTCTGTTTCTCTCTATCACTCTTTGGACTTATGGACCTACACATGATATAGCCTTAGCCATATCCATGCAGTGCCAGAAGTCAAGGACCAGGCCCCCAGAAGCTCTTCAATTTTAGCCGGCAATGAAGAGTTTCAAGATTTTCGTTTTTCCAGAAATTTTCCTACCTCAGGATACTAGTAATCATATTAATTAACCTAACTTCATTCATCCACAATCTTGGTTCCTTGAAACGTTCCTATTACCGAAAACAAACGGAGTTGGACTGTACCATAAGCCTAGTTACTGCCCAGAGAGGGGTTGGGAGGGGGCACTTTAAAATTGTGTTTTGTTTGGGGGATATGGGGTTTGAACACTTTCGATCGGACGTGGAAGGATTTCGCGTCATGTATACAAAGAGGTAATGCGATCCGAATATGAACCAAACATTTACTATCTTTTTTGTTAGGGGTGGTGGTGGTGGGTAAGGAGGTCTGGTAAGGTCTAGTACACAAAAATTGAAATTAAAAATGCCGTCAGAAATTTTGTTTTTGATTTCATTTTGGGGTGGGATAGCTAACCCTCGTAGCAATTCATAATACGGAATTATTATAATTATTTCGTTAATTTATTTATTCCGATAACAGTGATCCATATAAGATTGTTACAAATGTGATATTTGAGATGTCAGTCATATAGCAATATCATTGCTCGATTCTTCCGAATGATGGGTGATATAAAGGACCTAAATGAAAGTGAAAATCGTTTGCGCAAAGTATCCGAATTCGGATATGACTACAATCATACCGTTTCCGCATGCTTTTTAATTAATAAGGGAGATGATTATTTTTGAAAAACCAAAACCTATAGCTAGCCTATGTTATTCCTCGCGTACAAGATTGCGGCACGCCCTTTTTCTTTATTTGTTCAGTGTTGTTAAATAATTTGTTAAATGTTTGTTTTCAATAAATGTTTTCAAAAAATATTCGGGGACATGTGTCGCCCCCCCCCCTCAATGCTATGCCACAGCCGTGTGGGTGTTTACTTTTTGTTTGTAATGAACAATGACCCTTATTTCGTGTTGTGAATAGCAAACCTCTCCTCGTATTATTTATAGCGACCCTCATTCCGCATTATGAATAGCGACCGTTTTCTCGTATTATGAATAGCAACCCTCTTCGCGTATAATGAATAGCGGCCTGATGAGAAGTGACCTCCAACATGAATTATGAATAGCGCTTCTTCCCCATGTGTATGAATAGCAACCCCGATTTCGTATTATAAAAAGCGGTCCTTATGCGTAATGACCCCCAATGTGAATTATGAATAGTGACTCTCATCTCACATTTTGAATAGCGGTCCTTATGACTAACGGTCTATATGCCTTTATGAATAGTGAACCCCTTTCCGTGTTATGAATAGCGGTCCTCCAGGGATAGGAAGTTCCACGTTATGAATAGCGGTCCTTATGAATAGCGAGATTACCTCCATGCAGCCCGAATGTATCAATTTGCATGAATTATAATACTAAAACGGAATTTAATTCATTCAAAACTTTTAGAAAATGTCCTGGTCCCGGGATATTGGCCCCCGGGAGAATACCCCACCATTCTTATCCTTCGGTCTATTCATATCAGAACAGTTTGGGTCACTGAACAGTGCTTGTTTACTGTTCCAAGAGGTAGGCATATCTTGTGAGGGTAATTCTTACTAATGCCCTCACATCATGCTGTGTATTTATTTGTATTTATAGATCTACCACAAACTGTATAAATGAGGAAAGCCTCCTACAAAAACTAATTTTCTTTTGGTAATCCTCAGGCATTAATTGATGATTTTTTTCTTCCTGTCATTGTATTTATTATTGTATTTCGTTTTCTTGTATTGTTTGCTATTGTTATTCTCCTTTATGTGATTCACGTATGGAAGGTGATGATATGATATCTTAACGAATGACTTAATATGACTTTAATCAAGTTCGATTTTAATCAAACGGTCAGCTAAAGTTATTACAAGATTACCGTTTGTTTGATGTTGTTAAAATACATGTATATTATTGTCTTTCTTTCACGTCTATAGATTCAATTTCCTACAAATTCATTCCCACCCCCTCTCTCTCTGTCTTCCATCGAATCACACACCCTTGTAAATATCTCTCTCCATCCGCCCCGTCCATCATGTTGTGCATGGCGCCGGCGTACACCTCGCCGCCCCCGCCCCCCCCCCTCCCCCAATGCTTGAAGTTGCAGCGGAAATGATCTACGACAATTGTAGTCACGGTAGTAGTTGGTCGGATCTCAGCTGCCTAGAAATGATACGTTCATCACACACACATACACACCCCCCCCCCCCTTTACATACATAACGCTGCTTTCTGTTGGGATGGAGTTGTTAAACGCCCCTAATAATTGGGCTCATGTTTTCCATATAGCACATAAACCCTATTTTGTCCGAAATATAGTTACCCGTATCAGGACAATTACCCCCTGGGCAATCACCCCCCGGAAAATTACCCCCCGGAAAACTACCCCCCACGGACAATTACCCCCTGGAAATTTACCCCCCGGAGAATTACCCCCCAAGGACAATTACCCCCCATGGACAATTACCCCCCGGAAAATTACCCCCCGGAGAATTACCCCCCCGAGGACAATTACCCCCCAAGGACAATTACCCCCCGGAAAATTACCCCCCGGAGAATTACCCCCCGAGGACAATTACCCCCCGAGGACAATTACCCCCCGGGGACAACTACCCCCCGAGGACAATTACCCCCGAGGACAATTACCCCCCGAGGACAACTACCCCCGAGGACAATTACCCCCCGGAAAATTACCCCCCGGAGAATTACCCCCCGAGGACAACTACCCCCCGAGGACAACTACCCCCCGAGGACAATTACCCCCGAGGATTTTAATTTATTTATGACAGAATAGATTTGTTTCATAGAGGGGTTGTGTATAAACATATTTGCAATAGTCATATTTAATTATATTTTATGTGAATGTATGATAAAAATATTGTTAAGGAAGAGTTTTCTAGTACTACAGTGCAAATAGGCGGGGAGCTCACAAGACACGTCACGGAGTTGCATATTTGTGTTTGCACCTTCAACAAATCATAATTTTCTAATTTTTAATTGGTGAAACTTCTTCAAACTCTAGGCCATATGAAAGCTAGAAACATCCACTACCTCCATTCCATCCTTGTGAAGTTTGACTTATTATGCCACATGTATTGAATCAAAGTCAATTGCCAGAAGACGCATGTATCAAATCAAAGTACGGAATTTACATTTCTTAGAAATTTAACAATACATTGCGCGCAGATGAGTACGCGTTACAGCCAGTCTCCCCCAAAATGGCACAACAAAGAAATTAGGATGTAAGATTTCATTATTTATGCATCCTCTGTAACTTTTCTAATCAGCTGATCGTATATTTGTCTTTGTATGTATAATGGGCCCTCATCCATGATCTATTCCAAAATTAAGGTTTTCTTCATGTTTATAGATGTAATGTAATGTATAAATATATATATATATATATATATATATATATATATATTTTCTGTTGTCATGGTAAACTAAAACATGTTTTCTTGTACTGTAATTTTTTTTGAAATAAAAATTGCAGTCAAGTTAAATATATGGTATGCACGGTGCCATATTAAAAGAAAATAAGTATCCGCTCTCTGGTACATTCATCTCAATGATTTTGTAATTCCAGAGCAGCGTTTTTCAACTAGGGTGCCGCAAGAGAATGTTAGTTACATAACAACATTTTTTTGGAAAACGTTGATTTTGTGAGGAAAAAAATATCAGAAACGGTAAGAGTATTTATTTAAGAGAACAAAAATGTAACAAAAATAATAAAATGTCTTTCTTCCTTGCTCGCTGACAATATTTTGCGAATATATATCTTTTATTTCGAAATTAAATTGTTACCAAACTCTCATTATATTTATAAACATGATAAATCAAGGCAACGAGAGGCCCGAATATCCTCATATTCGTGTATCAAGGTCATGACCGAATATATCACTTTATATTCGTGTACATTCGGCGGCGAGGTGCCCGTGTGACCGCGTAGAATGTAACCCGCACCGATCGTCCGCCTATTAGAGATCGATCGAGAGCGGACGATCGGTGCGGATTTTATCCGCGTAGAATGTCCGTGTCGGACATTCCGTGCGCGCCTCAAATGTCTGACGGACAATCTGTGCGGAAGAGGTCTCGCACCAATAGTCCGCCTGCCGCACCGAATGTCCGTACTCTAGTCCACACGTATACATATTCAATACAAGTATAATTATACTTAATGAATGAAACGACTGGATAACCCATATTCAGCTTTGCCAGCTAGCTGGGGATGACACTACAGGTCTTCCCGGCGCGGATCCAGGGGGGAGGGGGGGGGGGCGAGAGGGCCTTGACCCCAACCGCCAACAAAAAGAGAGAGAGAGAGAGAGAAGGTAAAGCGGAGAGTAAGGGAAAGGGAAAGATGAGACAAAGGAAAGGAAGAAGACAAAAGAGGAAAGAAGGAGATCGGGGGGGGGGGCCGAAAGGGCTTTGCCTCCCAGGCTGTTGCCCCCCCCCCCCCCCAGCAAAAAGAAAGAGAGAAGGAAGAGAAGGGAAAGAAAAAAGGGAAAAGAGGAGATAAAGGGAAGGAAAGAAAAGAAGGGGGGATATCAGTTGCAGTTTTCCCGCCAACTTAGCCTATGTACAGGTCAATGAAGACTACTTTTTGAAACTTAAAGGGATTGGGTAACTTTGTCTCAGGTTCTGAAACAAAATCCTGGAATGATAGTTAGGGCTAGTTCTGATCGGAAAACGACCCAAATATCGGAGTATGGCTAGCTGCCCCAGGGCCTTGTTCTATATACGGATCAGGCGAAAAAATACTTAAACAATTTCGGGGGCTACTTTTATGACTTTCGGGGGCTCTTTTTAGCATTTCGGGTAATTCACCCCGAGCCCCCGTGTATTTTTTCCCCTGATACGGATAAGTGAGCGCCCTGATGGGTCCACTTCTAACTCGTGTTTTTAGCCCTTCTTTCTTTACTTTTTTCCTTTCCTTTCTTTTTCTTTCCTTTCCTTTCTTTTTTTTTCAAAGAGGGGGGGGGGGGGTCTGTCGCCCCCGTATATCCGCGCTTGAGTGACACCCACATAAACTAACCTTATTTATTACCGAACAAAAAAATAAAGAAAGAGCTCCTCGACACCATAGGTGTAAGTATTCAGTCAGTTGCTACCCCCCCCCCCCCTCACCAAAATAAACTTTAAAAGTGATTTTTTTCTTTTCTAATTTGATACCAGTGATTTACAGATGTTGCTGAAATGGCCTAATTTTCCGGGATTTTTCCTCACTTTTTAGTAAATTATACTTTTTATGCGTTTGTTGGAGAATGACAAATATCAAAATTTACAGTCAGGCAAGAAATGTGCTTATTTACTATTTAGAGGCCTACATGTCAGGTCCCGCGGAACAGCGGGCTTGGGGGCTCAAGCCCCCCCCCCCCACACAATTTTGAAAAACAATATATAAGAAAATTAAATAGAAAGAAACAGAAAAGAAAGTATGCTCATGTGACCGTAATTAAATGCCCATACCCCTGAGCTTCCGGGGGCTCTGCCCCCTGGACCCCACCTTAGGACCTAAGGCTGGCCCCTGGATGGTAATCTGACCTTAATTTGAATGCCTAAAACCCCTGCGCTTCCGGGGACTCCGCCCCTTGGACCATACGCCAATTAGTGACCTGCCAGTTTCATGAATAAGGTATTAGAATATGCTCATCTGACGGTAATTAAATGCCCCTACCCCCTGAGCATCCGCCAATTTGTGCTACGCTCTACCTTATCTTAAATACTCTAGCCTCCCCCACTCAATTTCAACCCCATTTTTAATCATTTTTATTTCCCATTTAACTCCTACATTAACCCTCGAAACGCCCCCAAATACTTGGGGCGGGGCTTGATGTTGTTTTTGTTGCGATTAATGGCGTTTCCATCGTCATTCGATGATTTATACATTCTTCGTAGAAAACAGCAACTACCAGGTGTTGAATACATTATAGTTAAAGGAAAATGGGGGGTTATTGTCCTCGGGGGTAGTTTTCCGGGGGGTAATTGTCCTTGGGGGGTAATTGTCCTCGGGGGTAGTTGTCCTCAGGGGGTAATTTTCCGGGGGGTAGTTTTCCGGGGGGTAATTGTCCTTGGGGGGTAATTGTCCTTGGGGGGTAATTCTCCGGGGGGTAATTTTCCGGGGGGTAATTGTCCTTAGGGGGTTATTGTCCTCGGGGGGTAATTCTCCGGGGGGTAATTTTCCGGGGGGTAATTGTCCTTGGGGGGTAGTTTTCCGGGGGGTAATTTTCCGGGGGGTGATTGCCCAGGGGGTAATTGTCCTAGAACCATAGTTACCTACCTAGAAAATATCTGGCTGTAAAGAAAATGCATTTGTTTCGTTTATCTGTAATGACTTCATATTGATGGATTCACATTCGGGGAAATTATCGTTTGTACATGCTACATCGTCCCGGAACATTAACTTATTAATGACCTTATAAAAGGGGCACAGCGACTTATATTGTGTCAAGAACAGTTAATATACCTGAAAGTTCTAATCGACCAAAAATATATAGTATTATTACTAAAATCAATGTTTATAAAGTTTTAATTCAACAAAAAAGAGCTAGAAACCCTTACTATATGAATAATGGCTCCTATAATAATGTGATTTTTGTTTTTGTTCTATTTACACAAGATTTCTCTTTTTTACCATTTGGCTTTACTCCTATCCTTGCTCTCTCAGGTAATGCATTATGTAATTATTGATAAGTTTATTATTATCTATGTACAATGCACAGGAGCGGCGGAACGTCTTTAAAAGTGGGGAGAGAGCACCAACAAAAAGGGTCACCTTGGGGAAAATAGGCACATACCTAGGGTAATCTCGAAGTGGAAAATATGAAATGGGACATTGATATTATATTTTAAACATTTATATCTATTCCTAGTTAGCGTAACGAGGTAACTTTAGGAAAAGTCTAGAAAAATGCCCTCAGTTACTTTGAAGTAAAAGGACGTACGTAGGTTATGATAAATATTTTTGTTTTCGTGAGAGGAGCATAGCAAAACAACTTGGCTTGGAACGAATTGTGTTTTTGTCTCCTTTTAAGCGATTTACATATCCCGCGAAGTTGCCTTGATTTGTAAAAGCACTCACTGATTACACCTTTACGTTCTTAAACAAAGTGGAAAACGATTACCTTGCCATTCTTTTAGTTTAAAAAGGGTATAAGAATTAAAGGACGATAATTCATAGGTTGGAAGACGTTTAAAGGGGCTTACGTTTGAGCGTTAAAAGAGCATATATATATTGGTGACCCGACACATGCTCCAGCGATATTTGCTCCGCGACATTTGCTCCGACGTCAAATGCTCCGCCGACATTTGCTGCGCCGATATTTTCTCCTCCGACAATTGCTCCGCCAATATTTGCTCCTCCGACATTTTCTCCTCCGACAATTGCTCCTCCGACATTTGCTCCTACGACAATAATCGTTTCTCCCCAAAAGTACACCGTTGAATTAATGCTCTGCTGACGTCTCAGACTATCAGGAATGCCCCGTAAAAGACGAATGCTTCCTTTTGGAGCGAAAACAAAAGAGAAAAGAAAAGGGTAAAGTCAAGGGAAAAAACAAAACAAAATAGACTATAGGAAGATTTATTTTCCATATTTTTGCATTGGCCTATATTAAACTTTGTGTCAAAAACGTTATCGGTATAATAAATGTCGGTAAATTGTGCCGGCGTCGCGACACGTCGGGGAAAGTGAGAAATAAAAGGAGAAATAAAATGGAGTATGAAATGTAAGCCTAAATGCTCATGCAATAATCATTGATTAAGAAAAGGGGTGGTAGGCAGGCAGATAGTTGTTCAGTTATTATATGAAAAGGATGAAAATTCGCTTGCTCGCTACACTAGCTTATGTTCGTAATGTTCGTAATACGTTTTGTACATCCGTGATTAATAAGTGATGCTAGGCACGCAGATGATTTTCAATATGAAATGGCAAGCCAAAGAATTTCGACCATTCGCTAGGCTCGCTCGCCAACAAGGAATAAACAATAACCCTGAAATAATACTTGCCCATTTAACTAAAAAGGGGCGTAATGTAGGAAGATTCCATTCAATATTATAACCTTTGATTTTTACCTTCCTTGTTAGTCAAAAAACAAACAAACAGTGTCCCCTTAAATGTGTTTGTGCCCTCCCTTTCACGGGGCAAGAGGACATAGTTACTTAATGGGGAAAAAATACCTATACTCATTTATTAAAAGAGAAGTGTTAACAAATCGCTCACTTGCTACGCTCACTCGCGATTATAAATTTAAACATTTTCATTTGACGAAGAAGGGCGGAAGGCAGGTAAATGCTATATACAATATAAAATAATCTTACAACCGCTCGTTGAAATGAAGATGACATCGCCTTAAAGTTAAAGACCAGTTATGGTCATGCGATTGCATTGCGAAAGAAACGTTGTGAAATCGATCAGAAAAGGTTGATCATCTAGCATAGATGTACTGCAAGGTTCTGGAATCATCAACATGATAAGAAATTTGGCCCAGTCTTCATAAAGTTACAAGCACTGTACACATAAATATGTATATGGGACTACGCACACGTGCGCGACACGTGCGTTTTTATCTCTCACATCCCAATAGATAATCTAATTTACCAAATATATCAATTAGTAGGCGATTTCCCGGCAAAATTGTTATCATCATGTATTATTCAAAACATATTCTTTCACATGATTGGTAATAAGAGCTTCCATTCCATTTTTTGAAATTTGGGCGTTTCCAATACTGGTCTTTACCTTTAACTATGTATGTACCCGACCCGTCCCGCAGCAAGAAAAATCTGTTTGATACTCATTATTGTTGAAAATAATTATTTCGTTTAAATCGCTCGCTCCCCAGATTATGGTATAAACATTTAATTAAGGAGGGAAATTAAGCAGGAAGATGCTATTCAATGTTAATATTAAGTCTACATTTGAGCTCTCTCTATCTCTATCTCGCTATAAACCATCGCTTACCAAAACGGAATAAATATTACCTTAAATATAATTGTGCCCAAGAAAGAAAACAAAAAATGTGTTAAAAGAAGGTCGACTCAAGGTTGAGAAAATTTTATCGATTAATCCCTAAAAGCTTCTGCACCTTCTCCCCCCCCCCCCCCCCAAAAAAAGAAGGATTGCGTCTTTCGCAAACGTTTATCACTTTTTTCCATCTGTGTCTCCTTATTGGGGAATTAAAACGCATCCCCTTTCTCACAATGCTGGCTACGGCCCTGAATAACAACAACAAAAGAAGTCAAATAAAAAAATAAATAAAAAATAACCCATGAAAGAAATATTGTCACCGAAGCATTCGTCGTAGGAACATTTGTTATCCACGGGGCAATTTTCTTTTTTTGAGGACCTATTGACGGCAGAGCAAATGTCGGAGGAGCAATTGTCGGCGGAGCAAATGTCGGAGGAGCAATTGTCGTAGGAGCAAATGTCGGCGGAGAAATTGTCGGAGGAGCAATTGTCAGAGGAGCAAATGTCGGAGCAAATGCCACGGAGCAATAGTGCCGAGTAACTGTCGGGGGAGCAATCGTCGGCGGAGCATGTGTCATGGATTCTACGTATTAAGTTACAGTGACTTATCAATAGAAGGGGAACTTTATATCAATGGAAACAAGCACGATCATTTTGTTAAATGAGGATCAATTCATTCATGCTCATAATAAGTTTCTTAATCTTTACTTTTGTTTATTTTCCCCATAGGTATGGCGGTTCATGGAGGTATTTCCGATGATCTTCTCTTCAAGTTGGCTGAAGACATCGAGACGGGTGAGCAGATGGAGGCCTTAGGACGAACACTCGGATTCAAGGTCGCAGAAATAAATAGATACACAGAGACCAACAGGATAGAAGGACTAGTGACTTGCAAGGGAACACGTGCGATGCTGTTTGACTGGAGACAGACCGTGAAGCCTTGCGACCAGCATCATATACTGGAACAAGCTCTCATTGACGCTAAGCTAGTAATGCTTGCTGATACACATCTCAGGGTGACACCAAATAAGGGGATATTAGGTGATCCAGGTAAAATTTATGACAACATCAATTTGTCCTTTGGGAAGCGAGGGTCCGGGAACTGACGAGACACTGGTACCAAATTTGAAGATGGTATATGAAAGGATAGCATTATTTCATATTCCTTCACCCCGTTTATCTCTGCCCTTTAATTTTTGTTTGAAAAAGATCTTTAAAAAAAAAAGGAGAAAATAAATCCATTATTTTCAATACCGATTTGGAGAAAGTTTTCCTGACTGATCTATACAGTCGAATCAAAGATAACAGCAGCGTTACGTGCGTTTCTAGGCCTTTGCTTCATGGAAAAGAGGCAAATCGTAGTTTCAACGAGAATCTAAAAAAAAGAAATTGCGAAGGGGTTTATAGATCATGGGAGTATAATAATATTCGGTTTTATATATGATTGTATCATTCCAGATATCTACAGTAAGAAGATCTCGGCATCATTGACTGTTCAGCGATGTCGCGAAAAGTTGGAGAATAAGTACAGAAATCAATTGTGCAAAATTCAAATGAAACCGTGGGATCAAACTGATTATGCTGAGTTCAAAGATATGCATACTGTTGTCACGATGGTGCAGAAGGACGCTCGTGGACAAGACACGAAAAAGAAGGAAATACTCCAGGGTTCTGTTGCTGAAATATTTTCAACGAAAGTAAACGGAGAACTGCCAGCTCGAATCCTCATTTCGGCCCCCGCTGGAAGAGGAAAGACCACGGCTGTCGCTAAGATGGCTTACGACTGGGTTCACAGGGAAAAGGGGACAGCATTAGAACTACTGCCACTTCTGTTTGTTGTGAAATTCCGAAACACAAGTCAGCTTACATCGATCGGAGAAGCTATCAAATCCCAGCTTTTGAGTGATGTTAATGATCTCACACCAGAAGGTCTGGAGAGTTTCATTAGAGAGAATCAGGGAATCTGTCACATCATACTAGACGGGCTAGATGAGTATGCCGGTATTTCTTCTTCAAACCGGAGCTTAGGGAGCAACATTGTCAGTGTAATCAGCTGGGAGGAATTTCCAGAGTGCCGGGTCCTTGTAACAACGCGCCCTCACCTAGAGAATTTCTTCAATCAAGCGGAACTTCCAAGGGTATACACAAAGATGTGGATCGAAGGATTCTCGCAAGAGAGCTCACGAGAGTACATCGACAAGTTCTTTGCTTCGACTTCGAATCCTTGTGGTGGACATGGACATGGTCTGAAGGTTTACCTTGATGACCAACCACTGATTAATGAACTTGTTAAAACACCTTTATTTTGTCTCATGGTGTGTCACCTATGGAGCGAGGGGAGTTTGAACACTGAAATTGCAACTCAAACAGAATTATTAGATAGCGTGAATGATTTTCTGATGCACCATGCCAATGCCCGAGCAACATCAACATACAACATAACAGAAGAAGAACTAATCGAAATAATTTGTAAGCTGGGTAAGGTTGCTTTAGCTGGTCTACTCGATGACTCTAAAAAAATTGTTTTTACGCACCATGAATTCCGAAGAGTTCCCGCTATCCTTGAGAGGGCATGTGAGCTTGGGATATTATCCAAGACGACGATTCCAAAGACAAGGCTCCCACGATCCCACAAGGCCACATCCACGACCATTGAGTTTTATCATAAACTCGTTCAGGAACACTCTGCTGGGAAATACCTTGCTGCTAAAACGAAGAAATATATGTTACGACTGAAGATTTCTAAGTTGGACAGACTGCTACGAAACATCAAAGCAAACATCGGTGACTATGAGAATCTCATCCGATTTGCTGCTGGCACAGATAACAGCCTTTGCATACGAATAATGGAGGCGCTCCTTTCCAACTGCTTTTTGGATGAGAGCGAGCGATATCGCATTCTCCTTGACTGCTCATCAGAGACCAAGGGTACTCAACAAAATGTGTCTTCGTTGGTTCAAAGATGTGTGAATGCAGAGAGTATTGTTCTAAAGTCACCGACTGTCTACACCGTCGTTGGGATGCAAAATCTTCCAAAGCAACTTAAACGTCAGGTATGCACATTTTCATTTGACAAAATGTGTTTACAATAATAATTTCATAAAGATTGATTAAGTTTCCATCCCTCCGCTATAACTATAAGTCAAAGGGGTAAGATTGTTTTAATAGATTATTGATTGATTGACGGCATCTTCATAAATAATAATGCATGATAAAATGATCAAGACGTATGATTCATTATCATAATTATTCTATCTTTGCCCAATTACGGCCTTGATCAAGGTACTGCATTCAAGAAACGAGAAAAATAATGCAAACAAATACTACTAGGTCCTGGGCCTATTCCTATAGGGAAAATGATGAGACTCAGTCATTAAAAGCAAGTAGCTTATGTAAAACAAAGGAACTCTATATTTAACATGGAAGAGAATACATCTTTAACTTATGAATGTAAAGGAGTAGGGAAGGGAGCTTTCATTACTTTAGCGAATAATATTTTCAGATAGGGTCAGGCTGCAATCTCGTTTGCTTTAATGATTACCACCAAAACAAGACATTAGATAGTTCAGAATCTATGACGTGATCTCTGGACTTCTACCCCAGGCTAAAAGGCATGGTGTACTAGTTCGTTGATAACGCCATCTTGGGCGGCTCGAAGTAAGTGCAGAGAATATTATAGAGATGAAATATAAGAACAGGCCAGATTATGGACTAGAGATGAAATAGATATTTTCATCAACTGTTCTGACTATTTGTCTCTATCTCTCTTTCTCTTCACCGCCCCCCGCCTCTCTCCCATTATCTCTCTCTCTCTCTCTCTCTCTGTCTGAACACCAGGTTAGAACAGTAAAGTTCGAGGGGTCTACTCTAACTACCGACGTGACGAGTGGACTATGGTCCTGCCTCAAAGACTTTTTGATGTTTGATACTCTCGTCATCTCAGACTCGTCTCTCAGTTTCCCTCCATCTCCTCCGGAGCTTCTAACCGTCACACATCTATCAGCCGAGAGAGTGACGTCACAATGCTACGAAGGAGTGCTTCCATCGATACCGGGAGTGAGAGATATCGATGTCTATATCGATGTTGCAGAGACGAGCAACACTTTTGAGATCACCACCGCATCCAGGCCTATGAATCAGACTAGGGCTATGGATGAACAGTTCTTTGTTCATATCAGACTACACACCTTGACAGCACGCACCACAGAAAGGAAAATTGAACCAGGAGAGACAATTGGAGGGATTAGTCTTCTATTTGAAAACCAAACCAAAAACCAACAACGGCTGCATGTGTCCGGTGTGAGGGGCAGAGACGAAGAAGCCTTGGTGGACCTGTTTGTCAACACTAAACAACTAACGTACTTAAACTCGGGGTAGGTACTACTAGTACTAGGCCTAGACCTACTACTAGTACTAGACCTAGTACTACTACTGGGCCTAGGCCAGGGCCTATTATTAGATCTAGCTCTACATCATCTAGGTCTAGATCTTTATTGATGTATGGTGGTGTGACCATAGTTCGGTAAGATTTCGAAAGTCTAATATCACTAATGGAAAGAGAAACCTAAAATTACCGAGAGACGAAATTGTGTAGGCCTATGGTAGTATGGAATTGAAGGTGAAATTAGTAAAATATTGACAAAAGATCGGCAAATTTTGTAGTCTTTTGCGTCCGTTCCGAAAAAAAACATGAACTTGCCGACAAGGGTTTGTAAATCTTTATTTTGAGAGCAAATGTCATCAAAATTTTAAATAAAAAGTGGTACCAACCAGGGGCGGCGGGTTTTTTTTCATGACCGAGGCGACAAAGTGCGAGGGAGCATAGGCCCTAGACTATATCTAGAATCTAGTGAACGCAGGATTTTTTAAAGGGGGGGGGGGGGTTTAACATTTATAAATCAGGCCGAAAATTTCGCAACGGCTCAGCCGACCGCTGAATAAGGGGGGGGGGGGGATAAGAGACACCTTCTTTTTTTTTTTTTTTGGTCTCGAAATTTGAAAATTTGACATTTTGCTCCGTTGGGGGGGGGGGGAAGGTCACCTATTTTAGGTTAGCCATGGGAGTCATTTTTTTTTTTTAATTATAAAAAAAAGGAGGGGGTTATAGGAGGGTTTTGGGGGATTTACACACATAAAAATACCAAGGGGGGGGGGTTAACCCCCCAACCCAACCCCCCCCCCCCCTGCGTACGCGCCTGAGTGTACGAGAGGGATGAAGGTGACGGAAGTGACTAGAAGTCTAGATCTATCCCCTTACACTTTCACATGTTTTTGAAGTTTTGTTGTATTAAAACATTACAGTATTATAGTATACAAACAAGCAATATGCTTTTTTTCACAATTCACTTTTACATTGCCGGTAATTAGTGTGCAGTCTGAGGCGAAGGGTTTCTAGATCTAGATCTAGGTACCTTTTAGTAAACTTTAATTAGACTCTAGTCTGTCAAGATCTAGGTCTAGATCTAGTCATGTAATGAAGGACCTTGAGTTTGACTTAATAATACTATTTTTTAGAAAGATGTACACCATTTCCCTTTAAAAAGTCAGGCGACAATATTTGGAAAACCAGGTTGGAAGGGACTCCTAAAAAATAAAACTTAATAAAATGAGCGAGCGGAATATTAATTTTGTTAGCACTGATCTATTTCTAAATTCTAGGTCTAGACCCCTATAACTCTTAATCTTGTAAACTTACAGTGTGAACTGTGAACTGTGCTTACGTGATACCAACGAAATACAAATTTTCCGCAATATTTACTTCTAAATTTTGAAGGACATATGCGAGGGATTGTAGCTAGTGACCGAGCGAGAAGATTTTTGCATTGTTATTAGAATCTAGACCTAGATTTCTAGGCCTAGTCCAAACACTGCACTCCGTCTTAGCCCTCCAGAGCCTAACAAAGAAAAAGTTTTGCCGTCTGTAGCCTAGTCAGCATTTGCCAAACATTTTTGTGTGTGCACTTTTTCAAATTTTCCAGGGGGGGGGGGGGGACGATCCCTTCCCCCTAAACATTGCCGCCCCTGGTAGTAACTGATTGTATGATATTTTTCCTTGCAAAATATCCAATTATCTTACATTTTAACGATTGAATTTTTAGATAAATCAGATGTAAACCTCCGTGCACAAAGTATTAAGGTCTCGTTGTTTGTATGACCATTTCGCGAGTTGCAGCGGGCACGCCAATCCGACATCGAATTTTAGATCGCGATATCTCCGGAATCCTTTGACGACTTTTTGTTTGTAGTAGCACCAATTAGTAGTTAAAAACTTTGCCGCCCATTTGCTAATAATTGAAATAAATAAATTTGTGTAAAATATGGGAAATCATGGATCAAATATCAAATGTTCTAATATTTTCAAAAAACTCTGCGAACTTGTGTCACTGCAGATCTTTGTGTTCATGTCGCTTTTTTATTTTAAGACGGCATGAACACCAACTAATGTATTGAAATGGTATGTTATGGATTTTCTTATTAGTATTGATATCATTATCATGATTATATTTGTTACTATTATTACTATTATTATATATTATATTACTATATATATTACCATATAATATGATTATTATCATTATTGTTATTGTTAGTATTGTTGCTTTCATTTACCTCTGTAAAGAGGGGATGCATAATTCACTTGCATTCTTTATTAATGTAATATCATTTCACAAGATTTGCTTTCAAGAATCACATTATTTCCCTCATTCCTTTTCAAATATTCTTTGTAGGAGTGGAGGTGGTACACTATTAAAAAAGAACAACGTCCAGGTGAGTGACTTTTGCTATACGGGTGCATGCATTTCACTTTGAAATATTCAACAAAGGGATATCATCTGAATTTTGTTATTAAGGGAATTGCAAAACAGTTGCATTTTTGTTGTTGAAATAACTCAATTAATTCTCGGAATACGAATGTAATACTTGTAATTTCAGCTTCACTGACGTGGGATTCGGTATGTGCACATGCTTATTCTCAATATTTAAATCGATGTAAATAAAAGTGACAAGTTTGTATGTTTATATTTATTGCAGAAAACTAGGCTTGAGATAGAGCAATGCCAGCTGTCTACTGAGATGACCACAAAGTTGTGGTCCTGTCTCGGATCCTTCACCTCACTGAACCATCTCACCATCTCAGACTCCTCTCTCAGTTTCCCTTCATCTCCTCCTGAGCTTACATACGTCACAGAGCTATTAGCTGAGAGTGTGACGTCACAAAGCTATGCAGGTCTGCTCTCATCGCTTCCTGGCTTGAGAGATATCGATATCACTATCGATGATGCAGAGAGAGACATACCTCAGATCACGGCTTGTCTTCGTCGAACCGGAGGACAGCAGCTCCCACAAATCACCATTAGAGCACCGGACCCACTCCCATCAGAGAAGAGGAGTGTATCAAGAGAGACGCTGAGAGGATTGGGTCTTTTGATCAGAGAACAAACCAAGAACCTACAGTGGCTTTGTCTATCCAGAGTAAAGGGCACTGACGAGGAAGACTTGGTTGAACTTGTGGAGTGTTGCATACATGTTAAGACGATGAATCATCTAATGTGAGTTTATTGTACAAATCTTTAGTCAGTCAATAATATTATATTAAATTATAATAATCATAATGTTGGTAGCCCCAGAAATAATAATGATAATTGATAACAATACATATAAAATTAACAATAATAGTTATAATACCTGCAATAACCATTGATGATAACCTAACTTTAATGCTAACAGTATCAAACATCTTGAACTTCAGATGGTGTTTTTGCTTTAGTTTACAATTGGCAATTGACACATAGCCTCTAACTAAAGGCGCTTAATTTGTACTTTTGTTGTGAATTTATTTTAAATATACCTGTTTTATTGGATGTTTACTATCGGATTTAATAACTTCGTTCATGGTTTCAAGAATAGAAAGTAGCAAATTCGCCAACCTCTTCATGACATCGTATACATGACGATTACATGAATTTCTGAAATCTAGCAAGGGGGCTGAATGCTATCATGTTTAGTACAAACATGTATGTGTATCATTTTCACGAACAAAATTGGCTGGAAATATACCGAACAAAATTCTTAACGATCATCTTGCATGTCTTGCATCTTGCGTCTTGCATGTGTTCAGCTGGTTTGTTTTGTTTCTGTTCATCACATAATGCCCTATACTCTTTGTTCTGATCTATTTAAATGACCTACTAAATTCCTCCATAAATTTATTGTGTGCAGCTGAATTGACCACTCTTTTCCACTTGAAAAATCTTGTCTTGATTTAGTAGAAATAACTGAGAATATCACATTTAATCACTGGTATGATGCCAATAATATAATTGTCAACATTAAGAAAAAATAAATTTATTAGTATGAAGCCAAATGTATGTTAATGTCGAAGGTCAGTCTATATGAACGAATATATTTTTGAAAGAAGTGCATGTTTCCTCGTGCGTTGGGAAGAAGTATTCATATGCATTTCACTTCGGTCAATCATGTCAACTCTGCGTGTATTGTACCCCGCGTAGAAGTAGTTCTTCTTAGAACGGAAAGAGCACTTGTTAGAAAGGAAAAGGGAAATGTGCCATAGTAACAGGGGCACTTATCGCACTTGAAAAGTGGCATTTATTACTGAAGAAAATGGGCATTTCGTAAAAGCAAAAGGGTCACCTATCAGATTAGAATAGGAATACTTATCAGAGGGATAAGAGCATTTATGAGAAGAGGAAAGGGGCACTTTTGAAGTACTCGAAGAAAAGGGGCACCATGGCCCCTCCCCTCCTTTCCGGCTGGAGTGCCGCCTCTGTTTACTGTTGCAATACAATTTTAAGAAGCATATTAATTATAAGAGTGACACCTCGTGGTCAAGGGTGTCGATTTGTATCCGTGGTTGGGGGGGATGATAGGTGCCAAAATATTTTCGGTAATGGATCAAAGCAACCAAGAGGTAGAAGCGTGTGGCAGGTTGCACTCCCTCCCTTCCAAGTTATTAACTTGTTCAAATCACCCTCAATAAAGATAACATTTCAGAGAATATGGGAACCATTTGGATCCCACATGGGCTTACTACCTGGGTTATTATCCTCTCAAGCGCTTAGCCAGGATTCTATTTTAGGGGGGGGGGGGTAGTGAAGCGTGCGAAGCGCGCTCCCTAGGGGGTTGGTGCAGGGAGGGGAAAACCCCCCCCCCCCCCACCCCCTCCCGCGCGAAGCGCGGCAACTTTGACTTTGACTTTGACTTTTCATTAAAATATTAGAGAAAGAAGACGATTCGCGTACCGTTCTCGACTCTTAATCCTTGTTTGAATCAAGTTCCCCTTCCTCCGCTCGTAGCGCGGAAGCTCTGACCTTTCATTAAATTATTAAAGAAAGAAGACGATTCGTTGTACCATTCTCGAATCTTAATCCTTGTCTGAATTCAGTTCCACCCCCCCCCCCTCCCTTCCCGTGCGAAGCGCGGAAGCTTTGACGTTTCATTAAATTATGAAAGAAGACGATTCGTTGTACCGTTCTCCACTCTTAATCCCTTTTCTTCCTACGTCCTCTTCCTTTCTTCTTTCTCTCTCCCTCTCTTTTTTTTTGGGGGGGGGGGGCGACCGTCCCCACAGCCCCCTGGCTACGCGCCTGTATCCTCTCTGTCTCTCATTATCTCTCTCTCCCACTCGATCTCTACTTCTTTTTTTTGCACTTTTGCACTTTTGCGCTTAACATTTAGTTCGTTGCTTTTTAACGCTGCGGCTTTACATTTGGCGCACTGCATTTCTACATGTATGATGCTGTTGATTGAATAAATTGGATAAATTGATCAATTCCTGATGAAGCCGTATGAGCGAGAATTCCATTTACTCTTGTCTCATATACGGTTGTCTCATTTACTTCGTTTTCTATGTATATGTATGCATTATGAAAATGAGATAGCAAAATGTGTATATTGATGGTCATCTTGCGAGTAATAACCATTAACTACTCTCATCGGGCTCTCATCTTTAATTTTTCTCTTCATTTTTTTGTTTGGATGGTGAATTATTGGGGGGGATGATTGTACAGGCCATCCCCCACCTGAAATATTGGGGGATATCCCCCCCCCCCCCATCCCCCCGGGATCGACACCCATGCTCGTGGTAGACTTTCGACGCACCCGTTTGTGCACCCGGGCGCGCATGGAACCGAAGACCGAATTCGGTTCCGTGCGCGCCCTATTTACGTTGTCATTTATTTCTTCATACTTCATACCGTTAACCCAAACAATGCCAGGTCAATTATTTTCGGGTCGATTTTATTCATTCTAGCGGTACACAAATAATATTCAGGTAATCAGTACACTTTCCGTACATGCACTCAACTACAAATGGGTGCAATTAACATCTTCTTTTCATTTCTCTTTTTTTACGCAATTTACACTTCATTTATATGTTGCAGGCTTCTTGGCTGTGGTACAAACACAGGCGGTAGACTAAGCCTTCACATCACTGGTCTTAACAAGTCAGAAAAGTCACTTAGGGTGATTGCCTTGCATGTAAGTTAAATACCAACTAAGTATATCGATTGCTACATGAATGCAAGTATATCATTTGACAGTGTATCATGTGTATACCGTGCATGTTTGTAAAAATAACGTGGCATCCTTTTTGTTGTTATATTATATTGAATGTAGGTGCTGCATGTACATGTTAATTTAAAGATTATAAGATTGTGCCTCCGATGACCCTACATTTTCTAAATATTGAAAATAAAATTAAAATTAATATTAAAACAAACCGCAAATGACCGGTATGTTCGGGGGGGGGGGGGGTGGGGGGGGGGGGGGGGTAGTGAGCACATTTTTTTTTTTGGTCCTCGAAAATTTGAGCGCCAGGGGGGGGGGGGGCCCAACCCCCCAAAAAGGTAAAAATCACGTGATTTTACACGATTTTTTTCTCAAGGGGATCCGCCACTGTAAACGTTGGCCCCGCAATTGGACGCGCATTTGGTGCGTTTACAGTGCGAAAAAGCCGGGCCAGGCCGCGGCTGGCCCTGCGTGCGTTTACAGTGAGAAAAGGCCGGGCCAGGCCGCGGCCGAGACTACTTCCAAACCAGGGCCAAATGCGCGGCCAACTTGGCCTCGCATTCGGCCTTATGCGCGTTTACAGTGCCTGGCCCGGCCTTTTGCTCACTGTAACAGGGGTCTAGGACGGCAGCCATGTAGACAGGGGTTCCACCGCCGACCGATTGATAACATAAGAAAGACATAATATTATAATTACAAAATTGGAAAGTGTCACTAATTTTTTTAGCATATAGTATGATCAAAACATACAGTCGGTAAATTATTAAATTGTCCAGTTACTGATTACAGCCGTTGAAAGCAAAATGAGGTAATACACAGGAGAATGTTAAATGGGGATAGATTAAGGGAGAGCAAAGAAAGCTGGTAAAGATAGAGCAAGAAAGGAGAGAGAAACAGAGGAAGAAGGAGGGGGGGGATAACAATGGAGAACGTTGGTATTACAGGAAACGTGAGTCAGCAAACATTGTTACCCGTAGAAAAAGTGTACATGTACGCTACAGAATATGCGGGAAAATGGGAGAGAGGTAGAAAAGAGAGAGGAGGAGAAGGAGGAGGGAAGTGAGAGAGAGAGAGAGAGAGAGAAAGCGAGAGAAAGGCAGAGAGACAGAGAAAACCCTTTATCCCTGTACATGAGTTTATATAGTAATCCTTTACGCGGCAATGTCTCCAGATAATTAATTGGGGGCCGCCACTTAATTCCTCTTAAATGTTAATTCACATTGTGGCAATAATGGATTTCCGTACGTAACAATGGAATCACTTAAATGCCGAGCACAGATTACTCCCATCACTCAAATGTTTTAAAGCAACTTTTGTATGGTTTTAGGACAAATTACCCCCGAGGACGACCACCCCTAGGACAATTACCCCCCCGGAATATTACCCCCGATGAAAATAACCCCCCCCCCCTGAAAATTTCCCCCGCGGACAAACACATCCCCCCCCCCCCCCCGAGGTCATTTACCCTCCGAAAAAAAAATCTGCTTTTTATTAAAACCAACTTGTTATCAGGGTGGACTCCCCTTTAATTGTTTTGTCTTGTTTTGTCCTGTCATGTCTTGTTTATCTTGTCCTGTTATTAATTGTTTTGTCATGTCCTGTATTATCTTATTATGTCAGTTTCAAGTCTTTTGTGTCCCTTTTTGTAATTCTGTTCTTTTGTATATTTCGATTGTTTGGACACTTTAAAAGGGTTTATGAAAATAATGTTCATGTTATATTACAATTATATCGACTGCTACGAGAGGACTAGCTGTTTTTATACGCTCAAGGGATTCAACTTTTCCGCGAGCCAGTATAGAAACAGCTAGTCCTCGAGTATTAAAGCAGTCGATATGACGTTTATATGCCGAATTAAAACAAAAATCTACCATGAATTCTTACCTTAGCATTTTATTAAGTACAAATTTGTTAAAACATCACAGAAAATCTGAAACACTGTCTGTTAATCTTCGCTGGAAAAATGACTGAAAGTTTCAATCATTTGGGAATCGCAGAGAAAAAGCACTGTATGGCGTCCGCGCTCGCACAAAGACAATTTTAACACGTAAACCAATTTCGACCAATCAGATGGCTAGATTTCTAAAGTGAGGTATATAATTATTCTTGGGAACCTACAAAAACAAGCTATGCTTCCCAGGAGGTTCTTGTTTCATTTCATAATTTTGTACTTTAACTTTGTCAACTATGTTATTTATTGTGCAAACAATTGATATGAAATAGAATAAATTTGAATCAATCAATCAATCAATCAATCAATTAACAGGGGGAATTTTCGGGGGGGGGGGGGTTGTCCTAGGGGTTAAGTTTCAAGGGTGGGGGGGGGGTGAATATCCTAGGTTTTTTTTTTTTTGTTGGTGGGGGGGGGGTAATTATCCTCGTGGGGTGGTTGTCTTTGGGGGTAATTTTACGGGGGGGGGGTAATTTTTTGTCCTGGTGGCCGCCAATTAGTTCCTCTTTAATTTTAATTCACTTGGTGGCACTAATGGGATTCCGTAGTTGTGATCCTAAATACTGAAAAGTTCGTTTAATGTTTATCCTGTATAAAGTGGATCTGAATTTATTTTTAATTTGTTTAAGTTTTCTATAACCCTGGAGCTACTTGTTATAGAATAACTGACAGGGCTCTCAATAAGAATAGATATTTTGTTACAGAAAGATACATTCAGGGAGAAATGGTTTTGTGAAGTAGAGAGTATGCGTATGGTGGAGGAAGGGACGAAGAGGTAGAGAGAGAGAGAGGGGGGTGTTACACCCACGAATGTAATAACTCCCACAAATGTAATAACGCCCACAAATGTAATAACACTTTACCCACAAATGTAACAACTCCCACAAATGTAATAACACTTTACCCACAAATGTAATAATTTCACCCACAAATGTAATAACCACTTTACCCACACATGTAATAAATTTGGAGTGATATTTTGAATCACCCACAAATGTAATAATGACTTTACCCACAAATGTAATAAATTTGAAGGGATATTTTGTCGAATTTAAAACTAAAACCCTGTAATAAAGCATGGGTATAGCGCGCAGTCTTTGCTCCAGACCCGGTTATTTAAAAAAAAATAAAAAAATCTTCAAAACTAAGACCCCACCATCTTCCAAACTAAGACCCGCTAATAGAGCATGGGTTTAGAGCGTAGTTTTTCTTCCAGACCCGGTTATTTCAAAACTTTTTAAAAATCTTCAAAACTAAGACCCCATCATCTTATTCCTGTGGAAGAACATAAGTATTAAGCGTAGTCTTTCCTCCAGATCCGGTTTTTCAAAAGTTAAAAAAAAAAAAAAAAAAAAAAAAACATAACAAAACAAAACAACAACAAAACCTTTTAAACTAAGACCCCTCCATCTTCCAAATTAAGACCCGGTAATAAAGCATGGGATGGGAACGTAGTCTTTACTTCAGACTCGGTTATTTAAAAAAAAAAAACCTTCAAACTAAGACCTCACCATCTCATTCCTGTGGAATAACATGGGTATAGAGCGTAGTCTTTCCTCCAGACCCGGTTATTTCAAAGGAAATAGAAATTTAAACAAATCTTCGAAACTAAGACCCACCATCTTATTCCTCTTTTTTTCATTTAAAAATAAATTACATTATTACATATGTGGATACAACACGTCACAAATAAATGATTGGACGGCGGTCACACGAACTGACGAATCAGTCACAATGGTCCAGGGACCGATTCGATGGTTCGTTGACCGTCGACGATTTCTTAATCATGTAAATATTCTAACGCCCACAAATATCCTGAAATTCAATGTTCGTAGAAAAAAAAGTAATTGAATAAGTGACCTTAAATGTATTTAAATATTGACGCTGATTGTTTTATGCATGTGATTATGAAATATGTTCACGATATGTAACATATATTTATATATATATATATATATATATGTACGCTATTAGTGACATTAAAACGTAGGATTGCGATGTTATATTTTCATGAGTGCGTGAATGAATTACCTTTCTTCATGTGATGAACATATCAATTACTTATACTGAAGACTACCAATTGGTACGCGGTACACGGTGTGAATTCATGAGAACGAAATTTATTCAAAGGCAAATACAAACAAAACACATTTATGTTACAGTTTTCCCTACTTCTGAAACACTCAAGCAGCTATATAAACAAGAACAAGTCTGAAATGATAATCGGTTAACAAGCAAATAACAACGCATACTTTCATATAACAAATCATAAATAGCTGTATAACGAAATCGCGCGAAACATATTTGCATGTTTTGAATGAACGATTGCAGAACCCTTTGACTGATCAAATATCTATATACTCTCTCAATCAATGTGAGTAAATTGCAGAGGTTATGGTTTTATAGTATTAAATGCAATGATGGATACATAGATTTTGTAAGATAGAAAGTATTTTATTCCAAACGAATGAAGAGGTTGTTTCATTAATATACAGACGGTAACAGAACCAAAATAATTGTTACGTATAAACAGGTGGAGTAACTCACATGTCTTTTACAAGCAAACAAGGTTATAATTTGGGCAATATTGAACCTGATAACATCAACTGAACTTGATATAAAATGCAAACAACCTAACACGTGACAATTCTTCTAAGCTAGGAAAAACAAGAGAACAAGATGCCGAAATACTAAAATACCTGGCTTTCTGTAACTTAGTATTCGTCCATATAAAACTACTTAACATGTACAACTCCAAAAGTTGTTCAGTAATACTTTTCAGATGCTTTAAGAGTAGACGGAGTTGAAATGAAGTATGACTGATCAAAAGGAAATAATTATTTTAATTATACAATGAGATACAGAATATTAACAACCTTTACCTGATCTCTGTTGAAGAGTTTGGCGTTTGCCACTTTTGAGCCATTTTTCAACCTTAAACAGAAATCTGATTAAAGACATAAATGCAAAACAAACCATACACTTGTATAAGGATTATAAATACATGAATATGTATAGTGATTTTAATAAGCAATAGAGGCATGTAGTTTCCAGATATTTGCTTTAACACTGAGATAACATATTTTATGATATATAGTTCACTCATATGACACATACATTTTCTTTACAACGGTTTATACACTTATAGTGTAGACAAAAAATCACACATGATTGGTATGTAATATACTACGTGAGGATTAACCCGTTTAATGCATAATTGTTAGTTTGTTTTTGGTTGTGCGATCTTTTTCTAAGAAGATCTTCTAAACACAGCAAAAACTAAAGTTTATCCTAATCAAAATAACTTTGTTGTAACTTTAGTGTTCTGACACTGCTCATTACCATGGAGCTACAACCACGAGAGAGAGGACTCCCCCGAAAGAAATGTCAGACATAATCTCTAATCGAGAATCTGGGACACCTACCCCCCCCCCTGCCAACTACCCCCAACTAACTACCCCCTAGAATGATAACCCCCCCCCCAGCTAACTACCCCTGGACATCTACCCCGGACAATACCCCCCCGGACATCTACCCCAAGTCAAGTACCCCCCGGACATCTATCCCCGGGCAACTACCCCCAGACATCTACCCCCCCGTCAAATACCCCCGGACATTTCCCCCCCCCCAATCCAACTATCCCCTTCCAACTACCCCCAGCCAACTACCCCCACCCTGAAAACTACACCCGGACATCTACCCCCATCCAACTACCCCGGGCAACTACCCGCAACTACCTTAATTTGCTTGGGGGTAGATGTCCGGGGGGGGGGTAGTTGGAGGGGGAGTTAGTTGTCCAGGGGGAGGGGTAGTTGGATGGGGTAAGATGTCCGGGAGTAGATGTCCGGGGAGGGGGTAGTTGACTGGGGGTAGATGTCCGGGGGTAGTTAGCTAGGTGGTAGTTAGCTATACCCATGCTTTATTTAATACAGGGTTTTAGTTTTGAACCAATTCGACAAAATATCACTTCAAATTAATTACATTTGTGGGTAAAGTCATTATTACATTTGTGGGTGATTCAAAATATCACTTCAAATTTATTACATTTGTGGGTAAAGTCATTATTACATTTGTGGGTGATTCAAAATTATTACATTTGTGGGTGATTCAAAATTATTACATTTGTGGGTAAAGTGGTTATTACATTTGTGGGTGAAATTATTACATTTGTGGGTAAAGTGTTATTACATTTGTGGGTGTTGTTACATTTGTGGGTAAAGTGTTATTACATTTGTGGGTAAAGTGTTATTACATTTGTGGGCGTTATTACATTTGTGGGAGTTATTACATTTGTGGGTGTAACAGGGGGGGGGGGGTGATTAATTATTAATATGTGTGCACTTTGTTCTACTGACGAGTTGTACCATCATCTTCAGTATATTTTTCTACACATTCGAGGATATTTTCAAGGGGATGGGTCACAAAACACAAAAACTAAGGCACTTTTGAGTGTTCGCCCGGCGGTCTATAATGTAAAGAGTCCATGCACTTATTGTGCGCCCTGTTCAGCGCGTGTGAGAACGCTCGGTTTGTATGGTCGATGTCGCTTTACTTATTATGTGACTATTAAACTTGTGTATACATAGATTTCTTCAGACTGTAAATTTATCAATCGCAATGATTAAACTAGCGGGCAAGCGTTAACTAAAAATATTCTACGGTGTAGAAGTGTGTTTAATGTGTTTAGTATGTACGTCAGGATCGAGATCTGACATAAGGATTCAAAGGGGTGAATGAATAAGGACTAAATTGAAGAAATTATGAACAAAATACGATCCGTTTTTTGAAGGAGGTGGGTGGGGGGTAGGTGGGCAGTGTTTTTTTTTTTTTTAAGGTACATCCATATTTTAAGAGAATATAAATAAGAAGATTTTTTTTTTTTGCTTCTGAATTATAATGTCAAATTTATATAGCAAGGTGCCTTTCCTTAAATTCTACCCATTTCCAATATTGTTGTTTATTATAATTATGGCTAACATATTAATTTTCTTTCTTAATTCAGGATGATGGTCAACTCCTCGTAGAGAAATGCCAGCTATCTACTGAGATGACCGAAAAGTTGTGGTCCTGCCTCAAATCTTTCACCTCACTGAACCATCTCACCATCTCAGACTCCTCTCTCAGTTTCACGTCATCTCCTCCTGAGCTTTCATCCGTCACAAAGCTATCAGCCGAGAGAGTGACGTCACAAAGCTATGGAGGTCTGCTCTCATCGCTTCCTGGTTTGAGAGATATCGATATCACTATCGATGATGCAGAGAGAGACATACCTCAGATCACGGCTGGTCTTCGTCGGACCGGAGGACAGCAGCTCACACACATCAAGCTTACAGCACCGTCATCACTCCCATTACAGAAGAAGAGTGTATCGAGAGAGACGATCAGTGGACTGGGTCTTCTGATCAGAGAACAAACCAAGAACCTGCAGTGGCTTTGTCTATCCAGAGTGAAGGGCACGGACGAGGGAGACTTGGTTGAACTCGTCGAGTGTTGCAAACATGTGAAGACGATGAATCATCTAATGTGAGTTTATTGTACACATTTTTAGTCAGTGGATAATATTAATAATAACAATAATAATAATGTTGCTAGCCCTCCAAAAAATGATTATTGATAACAATGATGATATAATTAACATTAATAGTTTTAATACCTATTAAACCATTGATGAAAATGTCATTTTAATGCTAAAAGTATCAAACATCTTGAACTTCAGATGGTGTTTTTCGCTTTAGTTTACAATGGGCAATTGACACATAGCCTCTAACTAAAGGCGCTTAATTCGTATTTTGTTGTGAATTCATTTTAAATATACCTCTTTTATTGCATGTTTACTATTGATTTAATAACTTCGTTCATGGTTCAAAGAATAGATTGAGAGTCTGTCAGCTGGAAAGTAGCAAATTCACCAACCAGGTGACGTGAATTTCTCGAAGCTAGCAAGGGGTGTGAATGCCATTATGTTCAGTACAAAACATATATGTGTATCATTATCCGGAACAAATAGGTTAGAAATATACCGAAACAAATTATTAACGATCATCTTGCTGTCTTGCATGTAACTGTTCAGCGGTTTTATTTTGTTTCTGTTATCACATAAGGCCCTACTCTTTGTTATGATGTATTTAAATGACCTATACATGTACTAAATTCCTCAATTAAAGATTGTTTGCAGCTGAATTGACCACTTTTTTCCACCTGGAAAATCTTGTTTTGATTTAGTAGTAATAACTGAGAATATCACATTTTATCAGTGGTGTGATGCCAATAATATAATTGTCAACCTTAAGACAAAATAAATTGATTAGTATGAAGCAAAAACGCGTGTCTTTAATGTCGAAGGTCAGTCTATATGAACGATCATATTTTTGAAAGAAGTGTATGTTTCCTCGTGCGTTGGGATTCGTATTCATAATATGCATTTCACTTCGGTCGATCATGTCAACTCTTCGTGTATTGTACTCCGCATAGAAGTAGGAAAAATGTACAGAGTGCGATATTTTGTTCTGATCAGGCTACTTATGTTACTACATCATTCATTTATTAAAACATACATGTCTAAAACCACATGGTCTTTGAGTGTATGAATGAACATTTTGTTACAAGCATAAATCATGTGTTATGCAAACACACAACGAATTAGAAAGGAAAATAGGCATCTGTCAAAGTAAAATGATCACTTATCAGATCTCAAAATGGGTATTTCTCATACCTAGAAATCGGCACTCATTACGGATGATAAGGGGCACTTTATAGAAAGGAAAGGGACACGTGCCATAGTATATAACAGGGACACTTTATATCGCACTAGAAAGTGGCATTTATTACTAAGGAAAATGGGTATTTCGTCAAAGCAAAAGGGTCAACTATCAGATTAGAATAGGGATACTTATCACATGTGATAAGAGCATTTATGCGAACGGGAACGGGGCACTTATTGGAAAGAAAACTGGGGAATTGTCTGTATAAAAAGTGCAAAAGAAAGGGCACTTACACAAAATAAGGGGGGCTCTTTTAAGGTACTCGAAGAAAAGGGACACCGGCTGGAGTGCCGCCTCTGTTGCCTGTTTAAAAAAACAATTTAAACAACCAATGCAAAGCGTTGCATCCCCTCGCCAGGTACAATGGCCTATATACGTCAGAGCAAGTTACCTCCATTATACAATACTATATTTACTGCAGCTTTTTCTCATGTACATAATTATCCCTTTTTGCATATTTAATGAGCTGTGACATTTGGCCTTTGACGTACATATGTAAACAAATCTTTCAATGAACGATTGTTACTTACCACTAGTAGAACTGGAGGTTACTTGTAGATGCCAAAAAGCAGGAGTAGTCTACTAGTGGAAACATTGTAGGTTGACTGGACAAATAAAACTCGACACTTCTACTAAAGTAGGGTAGCTCAGCTAAAGTGTTCGAAAATGCAGTAATGTCCCCCTGCAATTATGTACACAAATGCTATCAGAAATCCTAATTAACTAGATGACTTGAACTAACGAAAGGAGAATAACTTACACGTAAGTTGCTCGTAAGTATCCGTGACAACTCGTGACAAATCGTGGAACTTTGCCTTAATACATCGCGATAACTCGTAACAACTCTTAAATCGATCGTAATGTAGACCTACATAGTGGCCAAATCTCAAGGATCCGTGAAAGATCCGTGAATTTGTGCGACCCGTAATTATTCGTAAGAAACATCCGTGTATGTGAAGGGGATGTAAGTTATATCTCGTGGTTGCAGAAGAATAGGGCACGCATGGAACTGAAGACCGAATTCGGTCTCGTGCGCGGCCTATTTATGTTGCCACCTATTTCTTCATAATTCATACCGTTAACCCAAATAATGCCAGGTCATTTATTTTCGTGTTGATTTTATACATTCTAGCTGCACACAAATAATATTCAGATGATCGGTACACTTCAACCGTACATGCACTCATCTACAAATGGGTGCAATTAACATCTTCTTTCCATTCCTCTTTTTATACGCAATTTACACTTCATTTATATGTTGCAGGTTTCTTGGCTGTGGGACAAACCCAGACGGTAGACTAAGACATCACATCACTGGTCTTAACAAGTCAGAAAAGTCACTCAGGGTGATTGCCTTGCATGTAAGTTACCTACTAAGTTTATCGATTGCTACATGAATGCAAGGGTTCTAGGACAATTACCACCTGGACAATCACCCACCTCCTCCCCTGGCCAATTACCAACGGGACAATTACCCCACCCTGAAAATTACCCCCTTGAACAATCACACCTCTCCCACTCAGAGGACAATTCCCACCTGAAAATTACCCTTTTGGACAATCACCCCCCCCCCCCCCGAAACGAAATAAAAACCGAATTATTATCAGGATGAACTTCCCATTTAATGAACAGGGGGTAATTTTCCGGGGGGGGGGGAATTGTCCCCAGGGGTGGTTATCCTTTGTTGTCCTCGGGGGGGGGGGGATAATTGTCCTAGAGGGTAATTTTCGGGGGTAATTGTCCTCGGGGGTGGTTGTCCTTGGAGGGTAATTTTCCGGGGGTGGTTGTCCTTGGGGGTAATTGTCCTGTTAAGGAATTCAAGTATATCATTAGACAGTGTAACATAAATTTATTTAAATGTATATCATGCGTATAGCGTGTTTGTAAAAATATAGTGGCATCCTGTTTATTGTTATATTATATTGGATGTAGGTGCTGCATGTACATGTGAACTACAAGATTATAAGATTATGCTTCCGATGACCCTACATTTACAAAAGCTTGAAAATAAAATTGAAATTAACATTAACACAAACCGTGAATGACTGGTATGTTTGGAGCCATTCACCAACCCACCGGTCCGTCATATCATGCAATGACAGGTTGACTGTCTAAATGAAAATCAGCCATTCGTAGATCAGATTCACATCTATGCAAAACAAAGTGATTGATTTATTGGCCATATATATATATATATATATTCTGTACCGTTTTATTTAAAGCAGGCTTACCTCTTCAGTTAACAAACTGCTATCACTGAGCGCCCTGCATACTAAAAACAACGTATATACAATATGGATTTGATAAGTACATAATTATTGAACTCACCGCGGCACTAATGTCCTTTGGCAAGACATTGATCTACATTTGCCACTCTCCACCCAGGTGTTAAATGGATACCCGGTAGGATGCGAAAGCTAATGTGCTTAGATTAGCAAGTGTGCGCTTGTAAAAATGACGCCTGGCTGGAATGCTCCCCAGGGAGTGGAAAATGTGCATACATTGTGTGCGGGTAAGCCTGAATCCGATGACCGGGGTAATAATATATTATATATCTGTAAAGCGCTTTGAGAGGGCCTTCGGTCCTGAAAAGCGCTGTATAAGAACTAGCTATTATTATTATTATTATTATTATTATTATTATTATTATTATTATTATTATTATTGCATAACAAACAAAGATATGTAAAACAAAGGTTAATAACATTAGAGAGACACAATATAAATATAAAATTGTAAAGTGTTACTAATTTTCAGCATATATAGTATGATCAAAACATACAGTTGATAAATTATCTAATTGTCCAAATACTAATTACAGCCGTTGAAAGCAAAATGAGGTAATATACTGGATAATGTTAAATGGAGATAGATTTAGTGAGAGCAAATACAGCTAGTAAAGTATAGGGCAATAGAGGAGGAGAAAAAAAGAGGAAGAGGGGGAGGGAGAACAATGGAGTTCCAGGGTATTACATGAGACATGAGTCGGCTGAAATTGTTCCGCTTAGAAAAGTGTACAAAAAAAGTCATGTAAGCTACAGAATACAGGGCAAAAATGGGAGAGAGGTAGAAAAGGAAGAGAATGAGAAGAGAGGATGAAAGTGAGAAGGAGAGAGAGAGAGAGAGAGAGAGAGAGGCAGAGGCAGGCAGACAGAAAAAGACAGAGAGAGAGAGAGAGAGAGAGAAATCGTATATTACTGGACATGTATTGATAAAGTAATCATTTACGTTGCAATGTCTCCAGATAATTATGTGGGAGCCGCCACTTAATTCCTCTTAAATTTGAATTCACATTGTGGTACTAATGGATTTCCGTACGTAACAATGGAATCACTTAAATGCCGAGCACAGATTACTCCAATCACTCAAATGTTTTAAACAACTGTTGTATGGGTGTAGGACAAATTACGCCCGAGAACAACCACCCCCTGAAAATTACCCTCTGTGTTTAGTATGTATGTAAGGATCGAGATCTGGCATTAGGATTCAAAGGGGTGAATGGATTAGGAAAACATTGAAGAAATTACAAAAAGACGACCCGTTTCTTGAAAAGAAAGAAAGAGAGAAAGGGGGGGGGGGGGGCAGTGATATTGTTTCTTGACAGGTACAGCAATATTTTAAGAGAATATAAATAATACAAATGTTTCTGTTTTTGCTTCTAAATTATAATGTCAACTTCATAAAGCACGGTGCCTTCCCTTAAATTCTACCCATTTCCAATATTTGTTGTTTATTATATGGCTAACATATCAAATTACTTTCTAATTCCAGGATAATGGTCAACTCCTCGTAAAGAAATGCCAGCTATCTACCGAGATGACTGCCAGATTGTGGTCCTGTCTCAGATCCTTCACCTCATTGAACCATCTCACCATCTCAGACTCCTCTCTCGGTTTCCCTTCATCTCCTCCTGAGCTTCCATCCGTCACAGAGCTATTAATCGTGAGCGTGACGTCACAAAGCTATGAAGGTCTGCTCTCATCGCTTCCTGGCTTGAGAGTGATCGATATCACTATCGATGATGCAGAGAGAGACATAGCTCAGATCACGGCTGGTCTTCGTCGGACCGGAGGACAGCAGCTCATAAACATCAAGCTTAGAACACTGTACACACTCCCATCAGAGAAGAAGAGTGTATCGAGAGAGACGATCAGAGGAATGGGTCTTCTGATCAGAGAACAAACCAAGAACCTGCAGCGGCTTTGGCTGTATGGAGTCGAGTGCACAGACGAGAAAGACTTGGTTTACCTCCTCGAGTGCTGCAGACATGTGAAGACGATGTCAGAGCTGTGGTAGGTTCTTGTTTAAATCTTGTATAAAATAGATTACAATCCTACTAGACGATCCTGTTTAGTTAGTCTGCCGTGAGAAAGCATAATGATACGAATGCGTGAAGGGATGCAAATGTTAAAACGTGGGTGTTACCTCCACGTTAGGATGGGTTTTGTTTTATTATTGCTCTCAATTGTTATTTAAGAATTTCCAATGTACAGTCGCAATGAATAGAATTTGAATACCTGTATTGAAAAAAAATTGGTATACAGTTGCATGTATTATTATGAATCGTCGGAAGGTAAAAATATGTAAGTCCTTTTTTACTTAAAAAAAATCATATCCTGATAAAATTAGTTATCATTATCATAAATGTTCGTTATTATTATTATTTATTATTATTATTGTTATTTTGCCACTACTATCATCATTATCATCATTTATTATTAGTGCGTTTACTACTGTTAATATCATCATCATGTTATTATTGTCACTATCTTATTAATTATCATCGGTATCAATATTTCGGGTTACAAGTAGACCTACGTGTTTTATTTTTAAGCAGAATGGCGAATCACTGAATACCGGCAGCGAATCCAAAAGTGTTGCGCTCTAGCTGCAATGAACCGTTAAATTAACCTTTTGAAAATTATTCTACATTGTTTTTCGGATGCATCGTCTAAAGAACATCAATTTCCATGAGTTGGCATGGCATGTACACTGCAGCCCCCCCCCCCCTCCCCTGGCCATCGTCAGCTCTACTCTTCGACTCAGAATTTGTGAATTTTCGAAGCTTAAGCAATGTCAAGCTAGGGGAATGACTAATTTCCCCTTTTCTCCCCCTGGAGGATGTTTCATCAAATAAAATTAATTTCGATTTTAAAACATCTTTTTTTTTAAGGCCGATTCACTTTTGACTTTAAACTGATGCTCGTGAGCTGTTTCATCGAATCAAATTTAAGCTAGAATTGATTTTGATAAATTTTTGGTTAAATTATGTAAAAGGGCTTTGTAATCAAGGCTAGTCGATTTTGGGTCAATCAACCACAAAATTGCGTCTCTAAACTACTGCAAGTATCGAAGTGAGGTCCTCGAAAAGTAAGTAAATTCCGTTCTGTTGATACACAAATTGTTATTTTGGTAGAAGGAAAGTATTCCTCTCATTTTTAACCGAACGATATTTGAAATAAATATCAACTAAAAGCATTCCCCAACTGAGCTAAACTTATTAAGTTAACTCTTCGAATTGCACCGGTTCATGCATTTCCGTCCCATTCATATAGCATACATTCATGCAATGTTTAAGTTACTGTACTTGTCTGACGATGTTAAATATTTGGTTTAGGACATGTAAGAAATATAGTTTATTCTTGCATTTGATAACAAAATAAGTCTAGGCCTACCACGGCTTTAGGAATCATCGCGTTTTATGGTTTTGCCGATAAGTACTCTAGAGAAAAGGTCTAGAGGTCTAGGCTAGATCTAGTGCTTATAATTGTACATTTGTAGATTTAGATCTAGGCTTAGGCCTAGATTCTGAATCTACATGTAGGCCTAGATCTAGGCCTAGGCCCTACTTTGTTTTTTGCCGGAACGCAGTGCGGTAGCCCTTGTTTCGTGTTAATAATAACAATCAACGAGATCATTGCTTTAACGTTAACATTTTATGCAAGACAATTGGACTCCACAGTGTCAGACCCACGACCAAGTTAGATCTTGATAAAGATCTTGATGTATCATGTAGATTTAGTCTAGCCTACATAGATCTAGGGTAGATTTAGACTACACTGCATCCTTTGTGCAGGACTAGCTTGTATAAGTTGGAAGTTACAGTTAGTCCCTGGCCTTAGTCCTAGATCTTGACTAGATTCTACTTTTATTGTTGTGACATCTGAATTAACATGAGTTAGATCTAGTCTAGAGAGGTCTACATCTCACAGTACAAATTTAGATTTTAGACTAGATGTAGAATGTTATGTACGTCTAGTAGGCTCATATATTATCTGGCCTTATATTTTGTTTTTCTTTCAGAGTCAGAGATGGAGTGGACCTGGACATTTGAGTCATATCCAAGAAATAGACCTCTAGTCTAAGACTTCTCTCTCACCGTATCTTCAACGTCTTGGTCTAACTTCTCATCCTACCTCGGGGAAAGGGTTTGGATCTGCATATTGTAATCCAGTTCAAGGTGTACTGCAGGTCCTACCGTGCTAAGTGGCCTTTTGATGTGATTTTCTTAGCAAAGTTTGAAAACCGACATTAAAATAAGGGTGAGTTTTTTTGTTCTTCTTCTTCTAGACCTAGGCTACATAGAAATGGATTAATAACATGTTGTTAAGTTTATAGTCTTGATGTTCATTTATGATAAACGGTTAAGATACCGGATATGGGATTTTACAATAACAAAACTGACAATTCTGTATTCTTAATTTAAGAGGAAGCCAACCATGACAGGTCAAAAACATAGATAAACTACTGGATCAGTCAGATTTTGATCAACATTGTACATAGCATATATATGGCAGCAAAAGTATACAGATGTGGTTGAACAAGCTCTAATAAGCATATGCATGATGTAAGCTTCAACCTGTTTGTTATATACCAGTTTAAAAAGGTATCTCTTTCCCTTCTATTCACCAGAGGGTTACTTTTATCAAATCTTTGTACAATAGGGTTTTGTTCAAGATCAGATTATCCAAGATTGGGATTACAGTGCTGTAGAGTCAGATTACAAATGAAAGCCCAAGTTCAAGATCAACACATTCAAGATCAACATTTTAAAGAAATGTTTGGGATCAAGATCAAAATCAAGATGAGTTCAAAATATGTATTATAAAAAAGAGGTTCCACGTTCCATAGTCCAATTGATACAGTTATCACACTTTCTAAAACTTTCAATGTTGTTTAATAGTGACATAGTGGTTTGACCCAAATACATTTAAATTACAAATAGAATCACTGATGAAATTGTACTTTTGTCCAGTTGAACACATTAGATTAGGTAAATTGACAACTATTTTTGAAATATATTTGCTCTCTTTATGGTATATGTATATCTCTGTTTAATACTTACCAAATGGTTATGAAAAGATTTTTTTTTTCCCAAAGCCTAAAAATTAATTATGTATTTTTTTTTCTAACTAAAACTGATTTCGTATCGATATTTTTTGAGAATATTTTGTATCCTTCTACTTTATTTATTTTACAATCAAAGAAATTGACATGACCAGAAATACAAAAATTGAAAAATTACACTAGTATTAATTAGTTTTTTTATTACATAACTTCCAATTCCAAATTCAAGACTGCAGAGCCTGAATCCCCTGCAATATTATGCTTCATATGGAACATCAGCCAGCCTACAGATACAAGCTTCCTTTTCCAGCTCTAAGCAAGAGGGACGACAATGCTAAACAGATCGTGGACTCGTCGCTTTCTCATTTAACTACGACTTCCAGTGAAACAGATTTTCAAATATACTCATCTGAAGATTTTGAAAGTGCTCCAGTCTGTGTACTAAAATTTGCCATCGAGTATGAGATTATTGGTTTAATAAGATTCCATCAAGTAATGTTTTAAAGGAAGTAAACAAATTAATGATACTTCCAAGAATTCTATTCTTTTAAATAGAATTGTAGAATCTTGGAGAAGGAAAAAGAAAACAACTAATTACAGTTGAAAGATAAAACTAAAGTAATAATCCATATTAAGTTTAATAGCTCTGCAATTTAAGCCTGCACTTTCGAGAGATATCTTGCTAAGTGTTGTTGCTAATTTAAAAATCTATGATTCTGTCATGGAGGCTGTTGTTTCTAAACTTACATGCCATAGATGAATCTGTTCTTGTAGATAAATCTTAAAATATCAAATTGGAAATTTTAAAGTAGCAATTCATCTGAGCAGCAGTCGACCAATTTGAGGCCCCATTTGGAACTCGTGGTAGAGTTTCTGTTGGCATGGATATGTGTCGATAATTAAGAGTTGATACCTGAATTGGATATTCTTAGCAATTGCACAAGAACAAATACAAAAGAAATAACCGAACATTGTAATTGCAGTGAAAACAGATTTGTCCGGCAGGAAATAATATATCAACTCGGATTCATGTTGTCCTTAAACAAAAATCAAAGCTGACAGAAAAAAAAAAGATAATCAAGTTCGTATAGACAAACTGTAGTATCAAGAAAAACACATTTTCATCAACTGCATGACCTTACATGACAAAGTGTATTACCCGTAGATTAACAACCATATTAGTTACAGCAATCCCTACTACAAACGTTACTCTTTTAATCTCTACCAATGTACCTCGACTACACAGTGGCAGATATTTGCTGCAATAGTTTTAACAACCGGTTGTCACTTTAAAAGCAGTACTTTCATTTGTGTCATTGAAAATGTTATTATTGTATCCCTTGAAATAAATTGCTATTGCTCATCATTTATATAATGTAGATTTTCATGCATTAAAGCATAAGAATAGCTATAAGAATTTAAAGCTTGACAAATTTATGTTAATGTTATTTTGTATTTGAGCAATGTATTGTTTGTCATTTAATAAGAACAAAATGGGTTATGCAAAAATTGAATGGATGAGATTGTGCGCTAACACATAAATAGTAATAATGAAATGATGATAAAGGGCAATGATATGTGATTCAATGATGGTGTGTCTGTTTGAGTGATCAGATAACCTAGCAATGCTTTTGTTACAAGCCAGTGGTTATCATTTGTATTGTTTAACTTAATGTATGTATTTATTATTATTATTATAATTATTATTATAACTGTTTTGTTGTTGGAGGGGGGGGGGGGTGTGAAAGAACAAAACAATCACTTTGAAAGGGACAGAAAGCAAAGAGTTGCGATAGCAGTGTGGTTGTGTGTTAATGAGAGAGAGAGAGAGAGAGAGAGTATGCGAATGGAATAAGGGCACAAATTGATAAACAAATAGATAATTAATGGCCCAAAATTTGCCTTTCATTTTGTACAAAATTCTCCATTCTCCAATACATAACAAAATTGTTAGTCTTCATTTTCGCCTTTTAAGCAAATCAATGCTTGAAGATATCGGATTAATAATGGGATGATTTTTGTTTTAATTCGTTTTAATTAAAGAGGGTTACTCTCTCAGTATTCTCAGTTTCCTTGGAAACCCTATACAAATACACTGAGAGGAAATTGCACACAGTTTAAATACATATCAAATATCATATCATGGATTCTTCTTTTTTGTTTTTGTTTTTAAATTGTATACACCAGATATTTGACCAGTTTATAAAATGAAATATACTTCCCTACTAATCGAAAATTAAAGCAGGAAAGCTGAAATACTCGTTTGGTTTCTTTATTACCGAAATAAACAGTCTCTGGGAAAAAAAAAAAAAAAAAGAAGAAGATAAAATTGATCTTAAAATTTATATGGATCACTTTTTAAGTTAAAATTATTGATAATTTTTTGTTGGGGGGGGGGGGGGGGATGAAACGGCCTAAAATCGAAATCAATTTTAGGCCCTTAAAGTTTATCTGATCATTTTAAATATTAACTGTAATGCTAGATGAAACACCCCCTTATCATCCCCCTTCCCGGCACTTGTAACTTTTGTCGCTAAGCAAATTAAATAAGGCCTACAAAATCAAATCGTTCATGGGAGAAAACAAATCTGATATAAAGATCTAAATCCGAACATGAAAATACTAAGAGTATCATATTTTACGCATTCTCTGTCTGTTTCTCTTTCTTAACTTCTCTGTTCTTTGTATGTCTCTCTATTATATATTCCTCTCTCTTTCTATATAATTATATTCTCTCTTTTCGTTATATCCCCCCCCCCCTCTTATCGTGATCTCTCTCTCTCCCTCTACCTGTACTTCTTTCTCTTTACTCTAACATGCAACGCACCTTACCTCCATCACTCTGTTTTCTGAACATAGGTTACACTGGTGTGGAACTGGAGAGGGCGGCAGACTGGAATCTCATCTCAAAGGTCTTCAAGCATCATCAAGCGGCAACCTCTCCGTGATGCTTCGTCATGTAAGTAACGCTCCACGTTATGTGCACCGTACACTTTCACTATTTCTCATATTCATCTGTATAATGACCGCTATGATGATAATATTGTTTTGTATATTGTTTTTAATATTCAATTTCTAAATTTTCTTTCCATTTTTGGCCCATTTTCTTTGTTAACGTTTCCTGAGTGTTATTTTTTTTCTTGTAAAATAATCCCCTTCTGCTTCGTAAGTTTTTCAAACTGTTTTATATTTAGAGTTTTCGTATCATACTATTTTGTCTCTGTCCCGGGTCCTGGCTTTATTGCTGTTGATAATTGTTATCCCATTTCTTAGTTACCAAATGCTCAACAGAATATCGAAACTTAGCTAAATGAAATGTTTGTATATTTATTATATCCCATGTGTTCCTATTACGTTTTAACACGTACTTCACTTTGTTCCTCTGTCTGGATTTGCACTTCAACATTCTATCAAATATGTCATCAAATATTATCTTTGTTTTCGGAGTTGTTTCGATGGTACGGGGGGGGGGGGGGGGGGGGGGGGGGGGGGGGGGGGGGGGGGGGGTAAGCATACATTTTTTTTTTTTTTTGGTCTTGAAATTTGAAAATTGACATTTTTCTTCGTTGGGGGGGGGGTAAGGTCACCTTTTTTAGGTTAGCCGTGGGCATATTTTATTTTATTTTATTTTTTATTTTTTATAATAAAAAAAAAAAAAAAAAAAAAAAAAAAAAAAAACCAAAGGGGGGGGGGGGGGGGGGGGGGGGGGGGTTTAGGTTTTTTTAGGGGGGTTTACACACATAAAAATACCCCCCCCCCCCCCCTGCGTACGCCCCTGGGTTGAGATTATTCCATGATCTTAATCATACAAGTAAATTGACATGAATAACAATAACAATCATGCACTTGTTTAAAACAAAATATATGCAAATTGTCAAAAAGATATATATAGACCATGTCAATTTTTCAATATTAATGAGAAAGAGAAGAAGCGACATGCAGAGGAGAGAAGAGATTAGTAGAAGAGTAGAGAACAAAGCTAAACAGACCGACCGAGGAAGAAAAAAGGTATGAGAGCCAGAGAGGTAGGAGAGGGTTGATAGGAGAGGGTAGACACACCGTACGTTAATACATTGACCATAGCTCTTATAAATCACACATCTTTCTTTATTTACACGGAATATATTAAAAAGGTATGTTACAGGTGCAACTCTTCTTGAACACTAAATAGGAAAGAAATTTACATAATAGGGTAAAGGAAGAACAGGAATGATAGAAGCGGAAAGAGGGAAACTGGCAAAGGAAGAGAATAAGACCAAGAAGAAAGCGACGAGGGAGATAAATCTAAAGAGAGAGAGAGAGAGAGAATTTGTAGGTAAGAATTAATGGTATAGGAATAAATAGTTCGCTATGTTATTATTCATTCATAATTTTGTTACATACAAAGAATAATAAAAAAAATATATATTAATTTGTTGACGTAATGTAACATTGAATTATATTTAAATTAATAGATGGGTAGGAGAGGAGAGAAACAAAGAAAGTGGAGAGAGGAGGAAAAAACTAGCAAAGGAATATGAAGAGATTTAGAAGGATACAGAGGGAGAGTGAGAAGTATAGAAAGGAGAGGGAAAGAGAGGTGGAAGAGGAAAGTTAAAAGTAAGAAAGATTGGGGACATGATGGATCTCTACGATGCGATTCGACTGCAACTAATTATTTCCTTTTACAGACAATATTGAGCAACTGTTGCAATTTTTTTTTTTTAATCCTCTGCAACGACTGTGCAACTGTCTGGAAATCACTAAAAACCCGTAAATGAATTAAAATCGGATGAGTATTTTTCTAAACATTATCTTCAGCTATATATTTTGCGACCATGACAGTACATAGGATCATCGAAGTTCACGAATCTTCCATGCGGAGAGAGAGAGAGGGGGGGAGAAAGATAAATAGAGAGAGAGAGAGGAGGGGTGTAGTAGTCTTGTTTTCACGGCAACAGACTTTGGATCGGTTCGAGTCCCGCTGCCGCAGTAATCTACATTTGTCACTCTCCACCGAGGTGTTAAATGGGTACACGGTCATGTACGTATAAAGCGAATGTGAATGTGGTTGTAGCTTGTGTGAGCTTGTAAAAAGGCGCCTGAGCTGGAATTATCCCCATGGAGCGGAGCGTGTGCACTTTCATGTGCGGATTAGCAATTGAATACAATAGCGGGCTAATAATAAGTACAGTGTAAATTATAAATGTTTTATAAATGCGATTATAAATGTTATATTATGCGCTACAAGTGTGACTTTTATTATCATTATCATAAATATTATTATTATTATTATTTTCATTATCCTTGTTATTAAAAACACAGAGGGTGAGATATAGATAGATGGTAATTTAAGAATATGTATCAAATACAATCGTATCCATTTTTATCGAAATTAAATGAGATTTGTTTCGCAGGGTATATGTAAATGCTGCTAACAATAATTGTTACATCAATTACGATATATCGATCTCATCAAATACGGTAGGACACTACTGCTGAATCTTTCCTTTCTACACTTAAGACTCTCTTAGCCTATTGTTGTGTCGGAGCAGGCGCGAATGCAGGGGATGGGTCGAGCGGGCCTTGGACCCAAAGACGGGCCCCTACCCCTGGCAAAAACAAAAATAAAAGAAAAAGATGGTTACCACAAATTTACCTTTCGTTTGATGCTCAAGGGGGGGGGGGGGGGGTGTTGAGTTTTTAAAAAGTATTCACTACCCCTCCCCCCCCCCCCTAGCGAAATATAGGACGGCGCGATTTTCAAATCTCCGGGGGCAAAAAAAAAAAAAAGGAACACAAATTAGTGCTCACTATTCAATTTTTTCTTCCCATGATCATTCGTTATGTTAAGTTATTGGGGCCACTAGGGCACGAACGTACCACCATCGCATGGTGAACAATTAGAAAGAGAGAGAGAGAGAGAGAGAAAGAAAGAAAGAGATACATGTATAAGGCGATATAAAGAAATAAGAGTGAACAGGAGGAGAAAGAGGATAAAGACGAAGATAAAGATGATGATGATGATGAAAAAGAAGAACATTCCCTTTCCTGCCCTTTACAAAATTGTCTTTGTTAATTTGCATTTTATCCACCTAGTGAGAGTGGTGTCAGCCCTCCCCCCCCCCATAATGCCACTATCAGTACCTAGACCCATGCTACGTCATTGGAGTGAGGCCCTATGTTTTCATATAATACTAACTAATACTAAACATATTATAGATCTGTCTTTTTTAACAATTATCATTATGAAATAAGGGACTTGAAATAGTAAATTTGCTATTTTGTTGATGTAATGATGTCTGGGAATTGATTTCTTTCTTTTCAGAATGATTTTACTAAGGTTTATTAGTTAAGCTTCACGTTGTATGCTGATAAGAAAATTAGGGTTCCACATAGCTAATAAGTCATTTTCTGCTTTCTGTTACAGGACTCCTACTATCGGCCCATTATGACTCAGGTCCAGCAAATGAAAATGTCATGATAACCTGGAAAGGAGGTTACTCATTACACTCTTTTCCGTTTCATCTTTATTCAACAGTCCCCAGCTAGTGGATAATTGAATTCGATGATGCATTTGGGGAAGATTTTACAATAATATACATCTTTACCTAGACACGAATAGGAAACAGAATCAGGAATTCTTTAATAACACTATCATGTATCAGGGCGGTCAGTGGAAGAACCATCAGTATAAAGACACTTAAACTGTTGGTATTATCATAACCCTTAGGTAAAAAGAATATTTCATAATTGATATGTAAAATCCAATGAATATGTAAACATTGCACTTCTACGTCGTTGAATATTATTCCTCTTATCGTAATTTCATTATGTTTTCTCGTTCAGGACAATTCCTATAAGCGTCATAAGTACCGCATTACCCACACTGATTGAGCCACAGTGCAGCTGCAGCTGACAGAGTGCATTGCCTTGTACCTGACATCATCATTGTTCTCACATTTGATGAGTTCCAGTGATGACTACACACTACCCGGTCAAGTTGACATGCTGCATTGTCTCATACCTGATATATACCTGATCTACTTCCTGGTATTCGTTAACCCATTTCCTACTGGAACCGGGTTATTTTTGTATTAAAGCTATGGGGAATATGTTACATCAGTAGTCAACATGTTAACTTCCAGGAGAAATGAAGTTCAATTTATTTCATCTTCATGTTTAGATAATGTAGGCCCCTGCTTACCAGCTTTATGCATTGTCATTGGTAATTATGTTATTGAATGTAACTCATGCCTCATTTCCATCATCGAACTTGGAATAATTTCACTCCTTATTACAGTTTTTTTCAAATTATCTAAGCAGCAGGTTGTTTTTACATTTAGATATAGAAACACTTATGTACAAATGTGTTGTTTGCACTTTTTATGAATCAAATAATCGACGATGTAGATTCATAAAAAACCCAGCTGTTTGGGAATTTTTTGGAAACATACGAATTAGGGATTATTCATCATCTTTAACAAAATGTGTTTTTCCTATTCCTATTTGTTAATGGCCTTGTATTACGTTTGGCATTATTCATTATATTTTCGGAGCATTTATATCAAAAGAATGCAATTTATGTCAGTACTTGACATCACCATTTAAATGTGAGACATATACCCAATGAGTCCCATGGGATGCATGAAGCTAATTAATGTTCTTGTTGTAAAATTGTGCATATCTTTATTATGAACCAACTTTTGTATTATATGTACTTTATATGTATTATATGCATATACGTACACACATTTTATCATTCATTATTTCGACAACTACACCTTGGATTGCTACTAGAATATCACTGTTTATTGTATTGCAAATAGGTTTGTGTGACGAAAGAATTCACGAAGTTTACATAGTTTATCTTTAATAGAGGTGGTTTAAAGGAAATTTGTTATGAATACAAATGTGTATGTGTTCGAAAAAGGGAAATCGAAAACAAAAATAGCAAAGACATAAAATACAATGCATATAGTAATCATTGGTTTTATTACAACTCTACGACAGTTAAATATGATATCTGTTCAAGAAGATGTATATAAACATTGAGTTATCAGGTTGTGGCAAGTGATCTATCTGGATCTTGATTCCTGAAATTATGGTAAAAGCAAACATAAATGTTATCACAGATGTCCAAACAATTGAAGACTTTTTCATTATGAAGGGATGCGTTGTTCTAGCGCCACCTTGTGACTGCTTTAGTAATAAACCACATGAAAAACTGTGCAGTCAATACCCAGGAGACAACGTGTAACTGGTGCATTTCTTATCGTCCCTAAGGTATCACAGCTATACAATTTTGAAAGTTGTAATCACTACACTTAAGGGAAATTCAAATTGGCAACACCGGTAATGTCACTGTGATGTAGTGGTGAACTATTTTCCCATTTGTTCCAAAACTAAAAAAATACGACCATTTCATTTATTTTTTAAATGGATGACTCGGAGGAATCTTGAACTTTCAGAGGACTTGTAATAATAGGCTACCTACGATGCATGTTTAGTAGTGCCCCAAGGGAGAGGGAATATGCGAGAAAGATAGGCAAATAATATATTTTGTACACGACAAACGGGACAGTTGTCCTTAACTACGTCACAATCCACTGACAAAAGTGCTGACGTAAGAATTGCATATATCATATTTCAAACCTGCATAACTCTTTCATTATGGATTAGATTTATTTCAAACTTTCGCCATTTATATTGGTTTATTTTTCTACTGTCATACAAATGAGGATTGGATTCCCCCCCCCCCCTTGACCATATTGGAGGGATGATGTAATAAATACAGTTTATCCAGTGTGATGGGGGACATGTCTAGTCCGTAGATACTATCTGCGCATGGATATAAAAATGTTTTTAGTACCAAACGCAATGAGATGACAACTGATATGTGGGCATGAAAGTTATGTAATCATTATTCATAGAGGTCAGGAGTGGATCTAGAAGAATAGATATATTGGGATGGGATGGGGGGGGGGGATTGAAGAAACTGATTATTCGGAAGTGCACAAAGGGGGACTCCTCAATGCTTAAAAGATCATTTGAAAGGATCAAAACCATCTTTACACAGAGTTTGGCCAACTTGGTTTTAGTAGGTCACGACATGGCGTATATTCTTTTATTTTGTGCTAGCCCGGCCAGTAAAACAGTATTCGTCATTATTCGGCCCAACTCAATCCGGGTCGGCTAAACTGTCCTACAGTCAAGGGCACTAACAAGGGATCTTTGTCGAGCGCCCTCTTACTATGTTTCTCGCTATAGCAAGATTAGGCTCCGATTAGGTTTTCAACAAGAAAAGACATGTGACCAGGCTCTACACAACCACAAAAATGACACATGGTGATATTTGAAGCTAGAAATCATTTAAGATATGTGTTGTTAGCGTGGTCAAGTTTCAGTTCTTAGCTCTTCCTGAAGAATTATACTTTCTTCAATATTATTTCAAAATTTTGAAGCTGCATACACCTACAAAATGGTACCCTTACAGTGTTCTGTATAGGCTATGTTTGTTTGATCTTGGATTTGTTATACTAGTTTTAATTTCTTTATGACCCTGTCAAAGAGAGAAAAAAAAGAGGGAGAGAGAGAGTGGGAGAGTGAGAGCGAGGGGAGAGGGAGAGAGCGGGTACGGAACGGAGAGAGGGTAGGGAAGAGAAAGAGAGGAGAGAGAAGAGAGACGAGATAGAGAGAGAGGAGAGAGAAAAGAGAGAGTGAGTGAGTGAGAGAAGGGAGCAGAGAGAGAGAGAGAGAGAGAGAAGAGTTAGAGACTAGAAAGTGAGAGAGAGTGACGGGAAGGGTATAGAGCAGAGACACAGGGGGGAGGGGGGGGGGGTTTAGGTCAGCAATTGTTGTATTATTTTTGTTTGTCTCCGAAACCAAAAATTGAAGAAAAGAATTAACCACCACCCCCCCCCCCCTGGGCGCCAGGGGAGGGGGCCCATCTTCTTTTCCTTCTTATTTTACAAAAAAGGGTGTTTTTACCTGTGTGTTTTTTCTATAAAAGGGGACCCGGGCCCCCGGCCGCCCACCCCCACCCCCCCCCCCCCCCTGGATCCGCCACTGCACCCCCCCTCCCCCCTTAGATCATATTCGCGGCATTGGAAAAAAAAAATCAACAAATTGTAAGTCGACTACACTTCATCGATATGGGATAGGCCTACTTCCTTCCAACATTACTATATGCATCATAAACTCAGCATAATATTTGCATGTACGGATCATAATTATATTCGCCTCAACTCCAGCTGTTGATGGGGTTATATAAGGTTAGGATATACAGTGGAGGTTCTCTATATAATATATACAGTGGCTTATAGTTGAATGAGGGGGGGGGGGGGGGTCCTGCAGGTCTTACTCGGAAAATGAATTGATATTTACAAGGCTACTGATTACGTTTGTAGGACAGAATATAGCTATAGTGGGTCACATGGCGGGCGGGGGGCTAGGCGGCCCTCTCAATTTGCAATCCTTAACAAACAAAGAAAAACAAAAGAAGATGACATTTGCCCGAGTATGATTTACGTGTTTTTCAAAAATCCTTCTAAAAATGTACGCTTGTTTCATTACATTAACTTTCACTTCTCTTTGTAACCCCCCCCCCCCACCCCCTCTTCCTATACCCCCATACAAATGAACGGTTGTTTCAATACATTAACTTTCACTTTTCTTTGTAACCCCCCCCCCCCCCCCCCCCCCCCCCCTCCCCCCTCTTTCTACCTCCCCCATACAAATGTATAGAGATGAAATGGAAGGTAGTATGAAGGTAATCTGGAGGCTGAGTGGTCAACAGAGCTCTTCTGGTCGGTTGCAAATTACCGTACCTTACAGCAGAGCTGCAACGGTATGAACGTGTTACAAGTGTCCGACCTTTCTTTAAAGCTTATCTGCCGTAGTTTACAGGAGGGATTAGACTGCCCTGCAAGTTCACTGGACAGGTGGTTATCTCATTAACTCTGCTCTCAGTTAACATAAGAAAAAGAGGATTATGGGGGACCAATGGTCACCGATTAGGCATTGTTTGTTATATAGAGGGCGCAAGTAGCTACAAGTAGTGAAGTGGGCCTTTAAGTTACTTGAATAATATTATTCATCCAGTAACGTGAACATCAATAACCCTTTTATAAATCAACTACTGAAAGTACTTTATATACTATTAGTCCGTGGGCCAGAGGGGGCTACCGTGCACCCCCCCCCCCCCTATGATCCTACTTTTTGGGTGTCATTTTGTTCATTGGGATCCATAATATCAGAAAAAAGACGTTCCCAAGAAAAAAACTCATTTGGACACTGTTTCTTTGCTCCTTATTTGAAGATATGTAAAAATGTCAGTTTTTCGTGTTTTGCACACTTTCTTAGGGTTTGTGCATTATGTGCTTACATTTTACCCTGTTTCTCAGCAGATATAACTCTAATCTCCACCAAATGTATAAACAATCTTCGTAACCTATACAACAATAGGTAGACACAATTATTTTATTTTATTTTATTGTCTTCAATTATTAATGACGTCATAAATTTGCATATATTTTGACATGCAAATTTCTGTCTCAAAACCTGTCAAAATCACCTGAAAGTTGTATTTTGTCTGCTATTATTATGAAATAAGTTTTTAAACCCCCTAATTTCGTGTAAAATTATTCATTGATATGTCATCTGATGTTTCCTGCAAAAAAAATTCAGTCAACTCATGTAGACATTGTTTTTTCCCCATTAGTTTGTATGTAAACATATCAGTTTTCCGTGTATTGTACATTTTCTTAGGGTTTGTGAATTATGTGCTTACACTTTACCCTGTTTCTCAGCAGATATAAGTCTAACCTCCATCAAATTAATAAACAATCTTTGTAAATTATACAACAACAGGTAGACAAAATTATTTTAACTTATTTATTGTCTTCAATTATTAATGACGTCATAAATTTGCATATATTTAATATGCAAATTTCTGTCTCAAAACCTGTCAAAATCACCTGAAAGTTGTATTTTGTCTGCTATTATCATGAAATAAGTTTTCTAGCCCCCTAATTTGGTGTAATATTATTCATTGATATGTTATCTGGTTATCTGATGTTTCCCGCAAATTTTGTTCCCCCCCCCCCCACATATTACGATTAATACAGTCTGTATATATAATGTATATTCAATTAAAGTTCCTGTTTAAAAAAACAAAAGCTCAACAAGCAGTATTTCAATTACTATTGGGGCTAGCCTGTTAACATCAAACTAAATCAAATACAGTATATTATCACATAAAACATTGTTTCCTTTTATAGTACAGCCTGAAGACGGGGGATCAGACAAAGCCAACTTATTCAGCAGTTGGTCATTAATCCCATTATATGCTATAATATAGTTTTGTTGTTTATACAAATGAATGATCAAACGTATACGGGGTACAATTTCACGAATTTCAACTAACTTGACACAATTAGCATTGGAAGAAGTATGCATCGTCATTCTTAAAGACATTTCAGATGTGCACGGTTATCATCGGGAGTGCTACCAACTTTTTACCAAGAATCTCAATCGACTGTCAGAGATCTTATCTGATGCCACAGAACCTTCAACATCCCGTCCACCCAGATCGTCAATTGATGAAGTCATCTTCAATCCTGATTGTTTCTCTTGTAAAAAGGAAGGCCCAAAATCAATCAAAGTGAAAAGCTCTTGGACAACAGAAAGTCACCAATGTTAGATTTTGGTGGGTGGCAACGTGTTGTATATGTTGCGAAGAGAGTTGGTGATGAAGACCTACTTTTGAGAATCATGGAAGTTGATCTGTTTGCTGCAGAAGCAAAATATCACAAGAACTGTCTGAAGAAATATGTGGCGAACTAAGAACCAGATTAATGGAGAAGTGACAAGTACGATGAAGTATACTAGCTAAACAGAGAACAATGGAAGTAGCCCACAAGAAAGCATTTGCCAGCATATGTAGATTAAATTGTAGATGATGAAATACCTTGCCCTCAACCGCAGAAGCCATTGCCTGTATAGATGACCAGATTCCCACTGAGCTAGAGAAGTTTCTGAACCATTTGTTGAGTGGAAATCCATCTCGACCATCACAAAGAGTGACTAGATTTGTCATATCTCTTGGGCAAGATATAATTATGTAGGGCAGCCACAAATGGAAAGTGGAAAATGTCCAAGCATATTCTGATATGGATGACTCTTGAGACATCTCTTACGCAGTGCTCAATTGATTACATTCATGAATCGCCTTGTTCTTTCAGAAAGTTATTCATTTTCACTTGAGCTTGAATCTGCCATAGCACAAGCGCTACAGTAGACTTTCGGTATTCTATCTAGACAGGTAGTCCGCCATCCCGTGGAGCCATCAGTCTTCCATTCAGACGTTGACGATTTCGACCAATACATTTCAATCTTAAGTGGTTCTGGCTCTGTCCACACAGCCCATGGGATTATGCTGCAGGAGATTTCTAACAATGAGACAGTTGAATCTTCAAATAGCACAGTACCCTCAGAAGCACGTACATGAACCAAAGAACGTTCCTTGACTATTGAACATGAAGGTCCTCTTCCATCTTGCTATGTCAACCGATATAAAGCATTCAAACAATGTGCCAGAAATGATATTGCGTGGATGCTTGTCCGAAAAAGTAGTGGAGAGACAGGTCAAGAGCTTCCAGTTTGGGCTGGATTTGTCTCAGTAACATGGGAGGTGCTTTTAAATGTGACGACCATAGATTACTATCCTGTTATAAAATATCCCATAACAGAATTCGATACAATCCAAGAGTGCCCGAGAGCTGCAGAAGAAGCAAGCCGCGAGGTTGGCCAAGACTATGTCATAACAGCATTTGACTTGGGCGTGTGCATGAAGGCATATCCTCTCATTTGGAGTCATTCATAAAATTACAAGAAACACATTTTGTTGATTGGCACTTTCCATTTGATTTGTGCATACTCCAAGATGCTTGGAAAGAAAATGGAAGGATCCGGGCTTGAAGATATCCTCTTCTTCTTCTTCTTCCAGTATAGTACAGTCTGCCGTTGGCGTATTATCGTACCTTGTGCTTGTCAAGTGCCGAGTGTACAGTGCAAGTAAAAAGGCTCTACAAGAATTCTATGTGCAGCTAAAAAACAGTTTGAAGCTCAACGGAGCTTGATGTGTTGCACCTTCTGCTTGAAAAGTTCCAAAGAGGTGCAAAGCTGGAAGCTGGTCTCATGTCTTCTGCGTCTATGAAAGACGTCATAACAGGAAAGAACTGTGACAGGAGTCTTCATTGTCACAAGACAATGGTGGAGTGCTTAGAAAGGCTCCTTTTTTATGAGTTCCTGTCAATGACTGGAAAAAATGATGCACTTGTTGGTATAGCTGAGGAATCAAAGAATATCTTCAAAGAGCTAATTCGATCACCAACAAAAGAGAGGCTTGCTGAGGTTGTGGCTAATGCAGATCTGATGGCGTTGATAGAGTCATATGAGAGCTTCAAAGCTTTTCCTTATGCCTGATCTGGACACAATTACTCCCGATATCTGACCTACCTTGATGTATTCTTGGTAAACATTGAAGATTCACATCCTGGTGCCATGACATTGCTCGAAAGAGGTGCAATAAGTGTTGCCAGGTCGCTCAATTCAGGGAACCGATGTGCTGTCGACAAGACAATTGAGGAGATAATCCTGAAGCATGGCAAATCTCGCGGTGGGGGTGGTAGTGGTGTCGGTGTCTCTGGCATAATTGAGAACTACAGTGTATATCAGAGGTGGGCCCGAACATATGCAGATATGACATTTGATGCTCACCGTGGAAATAAACACAGAGATCAACAACCAACTCAGATGAGGAAAAGTGAGGGATGTGTAATAATAAAAAAGGCCATAGATGATGTAAAAAGTTTGCTCAATCATGTTGATGTTGAAGACAAGAATGGATTGTATGTTTTTTCTTCCGGTGCCCGCGTTCCAGCTGAGGTTGAGAAAGATGTCATGCATGCAATTACCACGGGAAAGACCAGAAAGAGATGTTCCTCAAAGAGCGATTAGAGAAAAAGACATCGTTCTCTGACCCCATCAAGAAACTGAAGCTCAAACCATGGCAGAGACAAAAAAGAAATTCAAGCTTAAAACATCCCAACGAACAGTAAAAGAGTACAAGCAACAAGGGGACATTGCTATCCAGCTGATGGTAAAGGCACAAAGTTCAGGCAGCCAACTTGATCTACGGGAATTCTTTGATCCCTGTTCTCTACTCAATTGGAACATTGGAACAACTTCTTTGCTAAGACAGATACAGTTAAGGGCCTACATTATCTCCGGAAGGATGTAGAGAACTCACAACCTCCAACCACTGGCAATTCCTTGGTAGTGGAAGATGTTAATGCTGTTTTCTACTACCTAAAAGAGATGCCTGCATACTTCCACGATATTTGCATCAAAATTCACAATGGAGTGTTGTCCAAATGCGATGTCATCTTCAGCACAGACATGTACAAGCCAGACTCTGGGAAGTCAAGTGAACGGACACGGCGTGGATGTGCAGAGAAGATGATGATTAAAGGAGGCAAGGCCAAAAGATCATCTGACTGGAAGCAGTTCCTAACGAATGATGAGAATAAGAAACAACTTATTCAAGTTCTTCTGGATGTCTGGAGTATATATGAGCACGACACGGCTAAGAACCGGGCTAAGAGGCTGTATGGGAACAGATGATATTCATCAAAGAAGGAGAAGCCCAACTGCTCACTTCTCAGAATGGGAGAGAGACACTGAGTTCTGAGATTCCATCTCTCAACTCAACCCAAGAAGAAACAGATTCACGCGTGATCCTTTACTGCCAATACGGTAAAGGAGAAAGGTTGTGATCATGTGCAGACCAAAAGCCCAAACAGCGATATATTTTGTTATATTGCTTCATTACGCTCATCTCACTTCAGACATTTACTCTTCCATACAGGGAGAGGCAACAAGCAGCGGCTCAAAGATGTCACTAATTTTGCCCAGCACTCCTTGGACTACATGCTTTCTCAGGCTGTGACTCCACAAGCGCCTTTAAAGGAACCGGCAAAGTCAAGCCAATCAAACTGTTGCAGCAACGCAACAAATTTGTCAAACCTCTGGCAGGACTTGGTGATTCGTGGACTGTACCAGAGGAGTTGCTATCCAACCTGGATTAAATGTACATTATATATACAGAATGTACTAGTTGTAATAAGCGGGGGGGGGGGGGGGGGGGATGCGCATACGAGTTGACTGATACTGAATTTTTGGCGGAAAACATCAGATAACATATCAATGAATAATATTACACCAAATTAGGGGGCTAGAAAACTTATTTCATGATAATAGCAGACAAAATACTACTTTCAGGTGATTTTGACAGGTTTTGATACAGAAATTTGCATATTAAATATATGCAAATTGATGACGTCATTAATAATTGAAGACAATAAAATAAATTAGAATAATTTTGTCTACCTATTTTTGTATGATTTACAAAGATCGTTTATTAATTTGATGGAGGTTAGACTTACATCTAATGAGAAACAGGGTAAAGTGTAAGCACATAATTCACAAACCCTAAGAAAATGTACAATACACGGAAAACTGATATGTTTACATACAAAATAATGGGGAAAAAACAATGTCTACATAAGTTGACTGAATTTTGTTTGCAGGAAACATCAGATAACATATCAATGAATAATTTTACACCAAATAAGGGGGGTTTGAAAACTTATTTCATGATAATAGCAGACAGAATACAACTTTCAGGTGATTTTGACAGGTTTTGAGACAGAAATTTGCATGTCAAAATATATGCAAATTTATGACGTCATTAATAATTGAAGACAATAAAATAAAATAAAATAATTTTGTCTACCTATTGTTGTATAGTTTAGAAAGATTGTTGATACATTTGGTGGAGATTAGAGTTTTATCTGCTGAGAAACAGGGTAAAATGTAAGCACATAATTCACAAACCCTAAGAAAGTGTGCAAAACACGAAAAACTGACATTTTTACATATCTTCAAATAAGGAGCAAAAAAACAGTGTCCAAATGAGTTTTTTTTCTTGGGAACGTCTTTTTTCTGATATTATGGATCCCAATGAACAAAATGACACCCAAAAAGTAGGATCATAGGGGGGGGGGGGGTGCACGGTAGCCCCCTCTGGCCCACGGACTATATATTTCCGCAATGATTCGTCAGTTTTTGCAAAATAAATAAAATCATAATTGCTTGCATTAGATTTTGACTATTCTTATAAGCCCTCATCTCGTCTGAAAAATCTTCTTTAATGAAATATCATGTTAGTAATTGTTTTAAACGTAATGCAGCGTGGTTTATTTGTATTTTTTGTCAGTACGTTGTCAAAGATGATAGTCATACAAATTACATCATTTCAAGATTCAAGTGTAAAGTTTATTTTTTAGCCCTTTGAAAATGCCCAATTGTACATTTGCTAAGACGCAGATGATATAAAGTGGATTCATTAAAAAGAATAAAGAACATGACAGCATTCGATACAGATTTGGATATTTAGATCAGCAAAGGGCTTATCATCCACGTGTCATTAGCCTATTTAGGCTGATCTTCTTCATACTGCCCTCTACGATACAATCCTTCCTACTCTGTCACTCAGTATTCATATGAAACACATTTTCTCCCTCCTATTCTCGTTTTGATCCACAGTTTGAGTTCCAAGGTATAGTTGGCAATGGGAACCGAAGTGATATTGGATTAGATGATCTGAACCCTGTATCAGGAACATGTGATGGTACGAATGCCCTGTTCATACGAATATGTGATGGCAAGAATGCCCTGTTCATACGAACATGTGATGGTAAGAATGCCCTGTTCATACATGAAGCGACAAAGAAACTAAAAACAATACCGCGGCAGAATAAATGACTTTTAAAGCATCGTGTAATTTTGTTTTATCATTTATAAATCGATCTTTAATTAGATTTTGGGTGGGTTTTATAGTAATATGTGAATAAACCTTTATGAGCCTCGGGCTAGGCTCAATTTTTGTGTAAGTGATTGGTTTACGTTCTGTTGATAAAAACGAAATAAACTGGTTAACTAATATATTCAAATTCATGAATACTTCTAAATTAAAAGGCTTTTCTTGAAAGCTTGCCCGAGGCTTGCCAAACACAGTAACAAGTAATGAATTGAGATTAAATACCAATTATTGTAAATCATTTATAAATAAAAAGTCAATGAAATAACTCGTAACTAGGTCCCCAAGAAAGAAGCATCCATACATTTTAATTAACATGCCTACCAAACGTTTACTGGAACAAAATTGTTTGAATATTGTCATACACTTCCATGTATGATTTAAAACTGTGCCAAGATTTGTTATATTTTGTTCCATGGTTGTTGGTAAATATGAGTCTATAACTCTTACAATCACTCAATTTTGCCTATAAACCCATGCAAACCTCCTGTCGACCCAGCTCCAAATTAGGAGAAAGATTAATATACCTGACAATCATTATGATATTACTTTGCAGTTACCCCACCTACGGCAAGGGTTGAACTACCCAGCACATCACCCACAATGCCCCGTACAACTATGACGTCATTCTGATATTACTTTGCAGTTACTCCACCTACGGCAAGGGTTGAACTCCCCAGCACATCACCCTTAATGCCCCGTACAACTATGACGTCATTCTGATGTTACTTTGCAGTTACTCCACCTACGGCAAGGGTTGAACTCCCCAGCACATCACCCTTAATGCCCCGTACAACTATGACGTCAGTAACAGGCTCTGGGACTGGAACTCCAAAGGCAACAGAGGGCGCACCTCGTCCAACGCTTACCACATCGGGTCAGACTGAGCAGCCCAAGACAGAGACAACTGTGAACAATGGTTAGTAACTCTTATGTTGCCAGCAAAGGTTGAATTCAGCCGATTCTAAAAGCAATATATGATATTGTAAGTTAATCCCTGCATAATAATAAGTTGGTCTTATACTATAGCAGTATACCATAGCAGAATTCATACTGCCCTGATATCATTATTACCCCATCATTTACAGGTACCAATTTTACACCTAGGTGGAGAGTGGCAAATGTGTGTCTTTCCCGTGGCCCTACTCGGGGCCAATGGGGTATAATACGTACTACGGACGACGCGACCGCAGCAATCACGTGCGTGTAACATACGCGAAACCGAAGCGTGAGGAGAACTTTTAGGATTCGAACCCTGAGCCCATTGGTTGAGAGTCAAGTGAATGACGCTATAGAGTACCGAAGCTGTGACGTCATAAAAATCTATTTTGAGAATTTCTCATTTTTGTCTTCATTTTCCGAAAGAGCATAACAAAAAATGTCCAAATGTCGAAAACCGGTTGAATATGTTGAGTATTGGCTGAGATATGACCATCTGAATAAATATATTTTCTATAGGAACTCAGTGTTAATCGCTCTGGCTCCTAATCATTAGGAGCCAGAGCAATCGTTGCCGACGTCACCACAAATCTCATCCTCATTGGATGATGACCCACCCATTACTACCCAGGCCCTGGATTACCATGCCGCATCACTAACATTCATCCTCATTGGATGATGACCCACCCATTACTACCCAGGCCCTGGATTACCATGCCGCATCACTAACATTCATCCTCATTAGATGATGACCCACCCATTACTACCCAGGCCCTGGATTACCATGCCGCATCACTAACATGCATCCTCATTGGATGATGACCCACCCATTACTACCCAGGCCCTGGATTACCATGCCGCATCACTTACATTCATCCTAGAAATGCACTTTAAACGGTCTTCTGTGAACAAAGCAGCTCCTGTATAAGCTGTCATTAGCACATCTTGTGATCTTCTACATGTATGTACCCCTATTATATTATCTGCCTACTCTCTATTGACTCACTCTACGAAGGATACAACCCAGCAGTTCTCCCAACCTGGCTGAAATCAAGAATAATAATAAGAAGAATCCTCTTAAGTTTTGTCCAAGTGCATCTCATATACCAACCATCGAGCATGTTAATCCCAACTTGAATCAGAAAAATCGTAAATTAGTGATGTTTATAGTGTATGGGTAAATTATGCCTACCTATTGTTATCAGTACAAATATAAATATATTTTTATCTTTTAAATCTGTTGCGTTTAGATCATACTTTTTATAATTGTCATACTGTTTCTGGTTGTTGTTGTTGTTGGTATAGTTTACATTCTAAATCTATTATATCCCCTTATATTTTAGTGATGCGAACTGGGGGCCAAAAGGGAGCTGGTATGTTTGAGTACAACTTGATTTCATTCCTTGTAAGAAGACAAAATATCACTTGTTCATACAGGATAGGTTTGACCTTTCAAGTATATTATTCTGTATAAAAAATGCCCTGCTTGGCCGCTCTGCTTCGTTTAAAAAAGGGCGAAAGATGATCTTTAAATAAATCCATCATGTCAACCATTAGAAAACATATTTCCAGCTATAATGCCTAATCATGAAAGCTTCTTTATACTGTTTCGTTGGACTCTTTTGATCTAAGAGACATGTTACTTACATAGTTAAGCAAAAGGGATATTTAACTTTAATACTAATAATGAAAGTTATATTGATCATGTTAATGATGGGAGTGAAAGTAAGTCCGCTTTCGAGAATACCACCCATTCACACCGGGGTATCAAACCATGGACTAAAGTAAGTCCGCTTTCGAGAATACCACTCATTCACACCGGGGGATTAAACCATGAACTAAAGTTAGTCCTCTTTCGAGAATACCACCCATATAAATAATGTTCAGGTTACGTAATACGTCATTATCATGTTCGTGCATTCCAATAGTGACGTCATCAGCTATTGAAAACAGGTTGATTTTCACGAAACTATTTGCGATCGTGTTATAGGTTGAAGAATAGTGTTGCTATGGAGATGCCACGCCCCATTCTCCTCTATTACAGAATAAGAATGATTTTGAAAGGATAACAAAATATGCCTGATAATTATACCTGATGATCCTTGATGTATCCATCTCAAAAGATATTTCAGGTCTCCTTCATGTATTGTAATTTCTCACCAACATAAATAAACAGTATACTTCATTTGTATTTTAAACCATTGACATGCGCGCCTTCTTATGTTCGTTTAAAGATATTGAAAATAGTACGTCTGCATTCATTCTCTCATATTTAAAACAAAGTTGATATGAATCGAAACACTCAGTGGTGTGTAGTATTATATGATGTATAGTGTCCGCCTGTTTATTCCAAGGGTCGATCAAAGCCAGTAAACTGGAAATTCATTTTGACCTCTCTATAACAAATATTGAGAAACAGAGTATACACACGATGAGTAAGCGTTCTCAGAGACTAGGTCCATATAAGAGTGATGAATGGCATAGTTGTATGCTGTTACATCACCATATTCATTGTTATACTCCAAAATGTATCGGCCATCTGTTTTTTTAAATGTTCTTATAACTGGCTCTCGTAGTCCATACGGATGAGGCTTTGAGAATCCTACCTACGCAAGTATGACGTCACCAGATGACACCGACATATAAATGACGTTATTATAAATATGGTCCACTAGGGATCATATGATTTTCTTCTTCTTCTGTAACAATGTGACGTCATGTCCTTGCCTCTTACATGACCTCACTCGATGACACCAACATAAAGATGACGTCATTATAAACATGGTCCTCTAGGGATCATATGATTTTCTTCTTCTGTAAAAATGTGACGTCATATCCTTACCTCTTGCATGACGTCACCAAATGACACCAACATATACATGATGTCATTATAAACATGGTCCACTAGGGATCATATGATTTTCATCTTCTGTAACAATGTGACGTCATATCCTTGCCTCTTACATGACGTCATCAGATAACACCGACATATACATGACGTCACTATAAACATGGTCCACTAGGGATCATATGATTTTCTTCTTATGTAACAATGTGACGTCATATCCTTGCCTCTTACATGACGTCACTCGATGACACCAACATATATATGACGTCATTATAAACATGGTCCACTAGGGATCATATGATTTTCTTCTTCTGTAACAATGTGACGTCATATCCTTACCTCTTACATGACGTCACTCGATGACACCAACATGATGTCATTATAAACATGGTTCACTAGGGATCATATGATTTTCATCTTCTGTATTAATGTGACGTCATATCCTTGCCTCTTACATGACGTCATTATAAACATAGTCCACCAGGGATCATATGATTCTCATCTTCTGTAACAATGTGACGTCATATCCTTATCTCTTACATGTCTCATGAGAACAGGACATCATTAAAAGTATGAAATGAAAATAAAGCCTAATCGAGGGAAATTAATATATGGAGGACCAACTTAAGGCAATTCCCATGCCATACTTGAGTAATGGGTAAAGCACAATCAATCGCCTTTTCACTATACAACTGAGCAAAAATATTGGCAAAATTTGGTATAATTGCCTCAAAGTCGGTCGGACAACCAATTACACTCATTAAGAACATTTTTTTAAACGCATAACTTGTGCTTTTTGTTTATATTGCATAGGGGTCTCCTGTTTCGAAACTTAGAAAGACATTCCACCAAATAAACCTCAGTGGAGCTAAAGAAGCGATGCAGATAAAATGTTTTGTTTGAAGACATACCTGCTGTGCTGGGGCTCGAACCTACGATTTTTATTTCTCCACACAGGTGTAATAAACGACACTTCCTCTAGGTTTATACAGGTGCAATTACTTGCTTTTATTCGGCTAGGTTAATCTCCGTTTAGAAATCATTTGCCACTGTTGTTATCAAACTTATACTTAACCAATGCTAATTAACGTAACGATAATTATAAATAACACACGGAAGCTTTGTTTTAAAACATAACAAATATTATACATTGCAAATAGTGCAAAAATTGATAAGTTGTATTGATTCAAGTACTGATTAATCTTTGACTCGGCCTTAAATCTACGTTTTTCAATAAAAAGCCTATATTCAGAGTCAGTGTAAGTTTGATGGACCCGCCAAATAAGTATATTTTTAATAAAGTGATACAATTGTTCTTTATGTTTAAAATGTATTTTGTGTTGTTTTCCCGCTCTTTAATACTGGCTGTTATATATCAATTTTCTTCAGCTTTAATAATCAAATGCCGTTTACATTTACATTGCTGTCCACTTTTATACTTCATCTAGTATGATTGTCTATGTTGTTGTTGTTGTTGTTGTCGTTTTTTGTATTGGGGGGGGGGGTATATACTTGAAGTGAAGGGAAAATAAACAAAATTGATTGGAAATATACAGTGCGTCCCAGAAAAAACGAAACCGAGAAGTATCGATGTTTTATCATAACTTAATCACAACCATAATTAATGAATGATACATATTTGGAAAGCTTAGAGTCTCCTCTTTCAGTTGATGCTACTCAGGTGATGCATATTTCACGCATGAGTGATTAAAAGCAATTTGAAGGAAGGAAACCAAAAAGACATTTGGCGGGCGGTATCTGAATTTCGAAGAAAAATTCACATTTCTAGAAAGTTGAGTTTCTGCCCTTTCATATGACACCTCAATCAGGAAAAATGAGCGAGGAATGACAAAGTTCTGTTTGTTTAAAGTAGTGCTTGCATTTCCATAATTTTATTAAACGAATTCGTTTTCACTGGCTGCCTGCCGTATCAATAAACGAAATTAACAAAAGACTTAACTCCGTTTCGTTGACAATCAGCCGTAGACGAGAGTCCTCATGCATGGCTGATTGTCAACGAAACGGAGTTAAGTCTTTTGTCAAATCTGCTTTTTGATACGACAGGCACCCAGTGAAAACGAATTCGTTTGTTAAAATTATGAAAATGTAAGGGCTACTTTAAACAAACAGAACTTTGTTATTTCTCGCTCATTTTTCCTGATTGAGGTGTCATATGAAAGGGCAGAAACTCAACTTTCTAGAAATGTGAATTTTTCTTCGAAATTCAGATACCGCCCGCCAAATGTCTTTTTGGTTTCCTTCCTTCAAATTGCTTTTAATCACTCATGCGTGAAATATGCATCACCTGAGTAGCATCAACTGAAAGAGGAGACTCTAAGCTTTCCAAATATGTATCATTCATCAATTATGGTTGTGATTAAGTTATGATAAAACATCGATACTTCTCGGTTTCGTTTTTTCTGGGACGCACTGTATATACTTTTTATATACTAAAATGAATACAAAAATGGTTTTGGTTTATTCTGTTTTTCTTGTTACATTGCATTCATCAAGTGCATGTTATTGGTTGTCCGTAGCAACAGCTCGCAAAAAAAAACACTTATAAATGGTGGCAGGCAGATGGCAGCATTAACATGAGCGTATATAAGTTTGCATTGTTGTGTGCATTACTATGTTTGACACGAGAAAGCCGGAGTGTAAGAGAGAGAAAAAGAGAAAGAGAGAGTGTGGAGAGACAGAGAGAGAGAGAGAAAGAGAGAGAGAGAAAGAGAGAAAGAGAGAGTGTGGGAGAGACAGAGAGAGAGAGAGAAAGAGAGAGAGAGAAAAAGAGAAAGAGAGAGGGTGGGAGAGACAGAGAGAGAGAGAGATAAAGAGAGAGAGAGAGAAAAGAGAAAGAGAGAGTGTTGGAGAGACAGAGAGAGAGAGAAAGAGAGAGAGAGAGAAAGAGAGAGAGAGAGGGAGAGAGTCAATAACTAGAGAAAGAGTACGTACGGTGTTTCCGTTTGGAGCCAAAAGGGCGTTAACTCATTTATTTCAACACAGAGTTAACACCCTTCTGGCTCTCAACAGACTATAATGATAAATAAGAGAGGGTACAATGAAAGATAAGGTGGTTTTAAGAAAGAGAAAATGATCAGTTTCATTTACATTCAAAGGCACCGAGTATTACAAAATAACTCTTCATAAAGCCAAACAACAGCAGTAAACGATGACATATATAATTAATTTGTTCTGATTACGTAGACTATGTCACGCATAACACCCACCTCGTATTCGGCCTAGACCTACATTGTGAAAATATGGAGAAATTCACCAACCATGATCTTGCAAACAAACTAGTATCCTAATTTTATGCTTACAGTTTTCCCAATTGTATCAACTGGTATCAACTGATACCAGTTGAGACCAGTAGATACCAGTTTGAAATCCTTACTGTTTTTAACTGGTATCAACTGGAATTTCGACCTGGGAAGTACGCTTGGAGCAAAATGGGATATTTTGTAGCAAAGCAGATGTACAACATGTTTCGACATCCAGGTGCGTGTTGAAAGTATGCTTAATATCCTCTTTCAAGAAATATACAAGCAATTAGTATTTAAGACTACTGTAACAGTAAAGATTATATCCCCCAAACCGCAAGAAATATAATACCTTACACAACGGATGCTAGAGATATTAATCTTGGCGTTATTCTGTAAATTATCATATCAGGAAATAGAAGCTGTGCGTGCATTTCGCAATCCTTATGTTTATATAACACATTTACTTTCACTGAAGTTTAATGACTATTCGAAACAAGAAATCAGAGGATATATTCATCAATGCATTTCCCGACAGGCCGGGTGCGTATTGAAAGTATACTTGAGTTCCTCTTTCATGAAATATACCAAATTATCAGAAATTAGTATGTAAAGATAAATTAGATTTAAAGATAAAGTAGAGTTCTGGTCATGCGATTGAATTGTGGAAGAAACGGTGTGGACTCAATAAGAAAAGGTCGATCATATAGCAAATAAGTATTGTTGTGTACTGCAAGGTTCTGGATTCAGCAAAATGATACGAAATTTGGCCCAGTCTTGGTAAAGTTGCAATCACTGTACACAAAAAGATATGGGACTACATGAACAAGGTTCAAGATAACAGGAAATAACACCCACCTCGTATTCGGTCTAGGCCTACATTGTGAAAATATGGGGAAGTTCACTAACCATGATCTCGCAAACAAAGTGTACTATCTTTGCTGCAGGCATACTTGTATTAGGCATACTATGTCCTGTAAGTCGCTGTGAGTAACAGTGTCTGCACAGTGAGACTAGGCTGAGGGCATACTGCAAGGGCTCTTCTTAGCTGATTTAGACAATGCGTATGCGTTATGATCGATCTGAACTAAAGGTTTAGAACAAAGGTCAGAGTTGGGGGGGGGGGGGGGGTAAATAAACTTTAACAAGGTAAACTTGGGGGATAGAAACTGTCACCAGGATGGAAAATACATTAACAAATTTCAGTTCAGTATATGAAGGCAAAAATAGTGACCCCATTTCACCGTCTATCTTAATCTATTTTGACCTCTTGTTTTGTGTATGTTATATTTTTTCGTTTATCAATGGTTATTAATCAAATTGCAGAGATCATTTAGCCCACTTAACAAGTGGTATTTTCATAATGTTAGTGCTCAAATAATTAATCATTCTCGCCTCGTCTCCAATGATCTTTCATATTGTGCCCCTCTTCAATGAAATTTCAATGTTGCCTTGTTCTTTTCATGTTTGCATTTGACGCCACTGATTTTGTTAACATTTGCCTCCCCCGCCCTCCCACCAGACAGTAACATTTTTAATCCAGGACCCCCTTCAATTCAACATTTTCCATAGGCTCTATTACCATCCCTCCTTTGTTTTTGTTTGGTAATAAACTTGAATTGAAGGAAAAGTACAACAAGGATTATAAATAGATATACTCTTCATATACTAAAATGAAGATACACGTGGTTTTGGTTAGTTCTGTTTGTCTTGTTTTAAGAAAGTGGTGAGAATTTCATCTTACATTACATTCATCATGTACATGTTATTGGTTGTCCGTAGCAACAGCTCGCAAAATACAAGTTAAATCTAAGTTGTAAATGGTGGCAGGCAGATGGCAGCATTTACATGAGCGTATATAAGTGTGCATGGTTGTGTTCATTATTATGTTTGACACGAGAAAGCCGGAGTGTGAGAGAGAAAAAGAGAAAGAGAGAGTGTGTGAGAGACATGGAGAAAAAAGAGAGAGAAAGAGAGAGTGTGTGAGAGAGAGAAAGAAAGAGAGAGAGAAAAGGAGAAAAGAGAAAGAGAGAGTATGAGAGACAGGGAGAAAAAGAGAAAGAGAGTGTAAGAGAGAGAGTGTGTTTGTGAGAGAGAGAGAGAGAGAGAGAGAGAGGGAAAGAGAAAGAGAGAGTGTGGGAGAGACATAGAGAGAGAGAGCGAACAACAAAGGTAAATAACTAGAGAAAGAGTACGTCCGGTAATTCTGTTTGGAGCCAGAAGGGCGTTAACTCGTAATACTTCAACACAGAGTTAACACACTTCTGGCTCTCAACAGACTATAGTAATGAATAAGAGAGAGGGTATAACGAAAGATAAGGTGGTTTTAAGAGACAGAAAATGATCCTTTTCATTTACATTTAAAAGCACCAAGTATTACAAATAACTTTTCACAAAGCAAAAAACAGCAGTATACATTGACATATATATGAAAATTATGTTACCTCTACCATTTCTTCTCTTTCTTATTCCAATCTATAATTAATTTGTTCTGATTACGTAGACATTGTCAGGCCATATTTCCTTATTCTTTCTCTCTCTCTCTCTCTTTCTCTCTCTGACGCTCTCTCTATATCCCACTATCTCACCCTCACTTTCTCTCTCCACCCTCCCTCTCTCAATCTCTCTCTCTCTCACCCTCACTTTCTTTCTCCACCCTCCCTCTCTCAATCTCTCTCTCTCTCTCTCTCTCTTTGGTTTTCATATATCTTTTTAATATTTCTCTGGAACTTGTATAGACTCTGTTAACCTCTAGATCATCTGAGGTGACTTCTTCCGGATGAGGAAAGAAAGATCACGAGAGATCAAAATAACAGGAAATAACACCCACCTCGTATTCGGTCTAGGCCTACATTGTGAAAATATGGAGAAATTCACTAACCATGATCTCGCAAACAAAGTGTACTATCTTTGCTGCAGGCATACTTGTATTAGGCATACTATGTCCTGTAAGTCGCTGTGAGTAACAGTGTCTGCACAGTGAGACTAGGCTGAGGGCATACTGCAAGGGGCTCTTCTTAGCTGATTTAGACAATGCGCATGCGTTACGATCGATCTGAACTAAAAGTGTAGAACAAAGGTCAGAGTTAGGAGGAGTAAATACACTTTAAAACGGTAAAATTGGGGGAGAGAAACTGTCACCAGGATGGAAAATACATTAACAAATTTCAGTTCAGTATATTGAAGGCAAAAATAATGACCCCATTTCACCGTTTATCTTAATCTATGTTGGACCTCTTGTTTTGTGTATGTCTTTTTGTTCGTTTATCAATGGTTATTAATCAAATTGCAGAGATCATTTAGCCCACTTAACAAGTGATATTTTCAAATGTTTAGTGCTAAAATTATTAATCATTCTCGCCTCGTCTCCAATGATCTTTCATATTGTGCCCCTCTTCAATGAAATTTCAATTTTGCCTTTTTCTTTTCATTTTTGCATTCGACGCCACTGATTTTGTTAGCATTTGCCTCCCCCGCCCTCCCACCAGACAGTAACATTTTCAATCCAAGACCCCCTTCAATTCTACATTTTCCATAGGCTCTATTACCATCCCTCCTTTGTTTTTGTTTGGTAATAGACTTGAATTGAAGGAAAAGTACAACAAGGATTATAAGTATATAAACTCTTCATATACTAAAATGAAAATACACGTGGTTTTGGTTAGTTATGTTTTTCTTGTTTTAAGAAAGTGGTGTGAATTTCATGTTACATTACATTCATCATGTACATGTTATTGGTTGTCCGTAGCAACAGGTCGCAAAATACAACTTAAATCTAAGTTGTAAATAGTGGCAGGCAGATGGCAGCATTTACATGAGCGTATATGAGTGTGATTAATGTGTCTATATGTTTGACACGAGAAAGCCGGAGTGAGAAGAGAAAAAAAGAGAAAGAGAGAGTGTGAGAGAGAGATAGAGAGGTAAATAACTAGAGAAAGAGTACGTACGGTAATTCTGTTTGGAGCCTAAAAGGCGTTAACTCGTAATACTCCAACACAGAGTAAACACCCTTCTGGCTCTCAACATACTACAGTGATGAATAAGAGAGGGTATAGGGAAAGATAAGGTGGTTTTAAGAGACCGAAAATGATCCTTTTCATTTACAGTTTAAAGCACGAAGTATAACAAATAACAGCAGTATACATTGACATATATATGAAAATTATGTTACCTCTACCATTTCTTCTCTTCTTATTCCAATCTATAATTAATTTGTTCTGATTACGTAGACATTGTCAGGCCATATTTCCTTATTCTTTCTCTCTCTCTCTCTCTCTAACCCTCTCTCTATATCCCACTCTCTCACCCTCACTTTCTCTCTCCACCCTCCCTCTCTCAATCTCTCTCTCTCTCTTTCTCTCTCTCTTTGGTTTTCATATACCTGTTTAATAGTTCTCTGGAACTTGTGCAGACTCTGTTAACCCCTAGATCATCTGAGGTGACCTCTTCCGGATGAGGAAAGAAAGATCATGAGAGATCAACATAACAGGAAATAACACCTACCTCGTATTCGGTCTAGGCCTACATTGTGAAAATATGGGGAAATTCACTAACCGTGATCTCGCAAACAAAGAGGCTGTTCACACCGGCAGAGATATATCTGCGGTGTGGAAGGTACAACGTCGGTTCGGTCTGCCCAACAGCGAGCCACGGCGAGCCAAAACGGCGTGCCACTGGAGCACCTATTTTGGGTGGTCTACGAAAGATAGCGCGGTCTAGCGCGCGCTAGACCGCGCTATCTCTCCCGGTGTGAACCCGAGCTACGATAGCACGCCGGAAGTCATCGTTCTTCACGCGGGGAATTGTATACTCATTCTATTTTGGTGCGATTTGAATCTGAATCGGTACAACTCAACACTCCGGGTTCGTAATAGCGCGCGAAATCTGACCTCATGACGTCACGCGTCTTGGCAACATGACCTCTCAAAAAAGGGGGTGCTACGATAGACCTCGCTTTCTCACTGCGGTGTGGATCCGCCGAATGCCAATGGGCGGACCGTGGGTCGCGCTACGATAGCGCGATCCACGGTCTGCCCACGGCCCCCCTTGCTGTGTGAACACGCCTAAAGTTTACTATATTTGATGCAGGCATACTTGTACTAGGCATACTATGTCCTGTAAGTCGCTGTGAGTAACAGTGTCTGCACAGTGAGACTAGGCTGAGGGCATACTGCAAAATTGAAGGCTCTTCTTAGCTGATTTAGACAATGCGCATGCGTTATGATCGATCTGAACTAAAAGTGTAGAACAAAGGTCAGAGTTAGGGGGGGGGGGGTATATAAACTTTGAAAGGGTAAACTTGGGGACAGAAACTGTCACCAGGATGGAAAATACATTAACAAATCTCAGTTTAGTATATACACTGTCGCTCATAAAGTTGGAATATTTTTGTTTTTCCCCAATTTATGGAATTATTTTAAAAATAATCTAAAAATAATATAGCTAGATAATAGTATACATTCTTAGATTTTATTGAATAATAATTCGACAAAGTGTGTTTTGCGTGACTGCTAAAGCATATGTATGCTACTATGCTTATCAACTAGGGGACCTATGCCCTTAAGTCATAAATGACAGTAATGAGGATTAATGCCCCACAAAAGGGCACTAATATAGCACATCGACACGGTTTTGATCCTGGGGCCTCACAGTTACGAGGCCATTGCTTTGTCACTGAACCATGACTGTACGCAGTGGGGGCTAGGGTAGGGGGCAGTTTCCATAAATATAAAAAAAAACAGAAAGTGCAATAAATTTTCAATAATTTATTGCACTTTACCTCGGTCCCCAACATAAAAAAATCCTCTGTGTGCCCATGCCTTGAGCCATAATGCATGAACTTCATGTTACATTACATTCATCATGTACATGTTATTGGTTGTCCGTAGCAACAGCTCGCAAAATACAACTTAAATCTAAGTTGTAAATGGTGGCAGGCAGATGGCAGCATTTACATGAGCGTATATAAGTGTGCATGGTTGTGTTCATTATTATGTTTGACACGAGAAAGCCGGAGTGTGAGAGAGAGAAAAAGAGAACGAGAGTGAGAGAGAGAGAGAGAGAGAGAGAGAAAGAGATAGGGTGTGAGAAACATAGAGAGAAAGAGAGAGAGAGAGAGGGAGATAGAGAAAAAGAGAAAGAGAGAGTGTGAGAGAGACAGAGAGAGGGAGAAAGAGAGAGAGAGAGAGAGAGAGAGTCAATAACTAGAGAAAAAGTACGTACGGTGTTTCCGTTTGGAGCCAAAAGGGCGTTAACTCAATATACTTCCACACAGAGTTAACACACTTCTGGCTCTCAACAGACTATAATGATAAATAAGAGAGGGTACAATGAAAGATAAGGTGGTTTTAAGAGACGGAAAAGGATCAGTTTCATACATTCAACGGCACCGAGTATTACAAACAAACCTCTTCACAAAGCAAAAAAACAGCAGTAAACGATGACATATATAATTCATTTGTTCTGATTACGTAGACTATGTCACGCAAAAAGGAAGGAAAGATCATTAGAGATCAAAATAAAATGAAATAACACCCACCTCGTATTCGGCCTAGGCCTACTTTGTGAAAATATGGGGAAATTCACCAACCATGATCTTGCAAACAAAGTATCCTAATTGTATGCTAACAGTTTTCCAAATTGTATCAACTGGTATCAACTGGTACCAGTTGAAAACAGTAGATACCAGTTTGAAATCCTTACTGGTTTCAACTGGTATCAACTGGAATTTCGACCTGGAAAGTAGGCCTGCAGCAAAATGGGATATTTTGTAGCAACGCAGATGTACACCATGTTCCGACATCCAGGTGCGTGTTGAAAGTATGCTTAATATCCTCTTTCAAGAAATATACAATAAATTAGTATTTAAGACTACTATTACATTAAAGAATCTATCCCCCAAACCGCAAGAAATACTAGAATTTAAATCGTCACGAAGACGATTAAGGTGGTCTGTCTAAGTCTTATGGTAGATTTGAGAATGGGAGAAGTTATATAGACATGTAAACAATGATGATCATGATAAACATGATGATGATCATGATAGTAAAGGTGATGATGATGATGATAATGATCATGATCATGATGATGTTGATGATGGTGACATTGATGATGATGATGATGATGATGATATTGATGATGATGATGATGATGATGATGAGCATGAGCATGATCCTGACATCTGATTGAAAAAATAAGGAAATATTTAGATAGCAAATAGTCTCAGCTACAACATACTAAAATTTGGGAGAAAACTGTTGTATAATAACTGAGATACTGGTCAAAACACATTGTCATGCAGATTCATGTTTTGAAAAAAGTGACCTCCCACAGACATAACACGCAAATATAACAAATTATGCATTGTCGCCTTTAATCGAATATTTAACTATGATGACGTCATTAAAATGAAAAATAAATGGCATAATTCTGATAGAGAATTATCTCAGCTACAACATATCAAAATGTGGGAGAAAATCGATCACCGATAAGTGAGATAATCTCAATTAAACAAAGACAAAAATGACGTCATCAACAAAATACATTTGTTTGAGTTTAGATGCAAATATGATGACTTTGTTTCACTTTGTACGAGTCAGGGTGGTATGAAATCATATCTCCAACTCATGCTTTCTCCAACCATGATATAAAAATTGGGGGTCGATGGACTATCTGAAGAGCTATTTCGATTTTTAAAATGGCATGTTTTTGATCAAATTTGCATTATATTACCCATAGCAGCACGCGCGGATTTTGAACTTTGACGCACGCTCACGGCCTTATGAAATATGAAGAGTGACTGAAATTAATGTAAATTGTCAATTACGTTGAGAGGAATCTAAATCATGTAAACATTTTGAATTTGACCTTTTCCGCGCGCTGTGAGCGCGCACACCGCGCGCGGGGACACAAACGGACGGAAAATTTTTAAATGCTTAAAATGACCTGATTCGTACTCTCGTTTAATAGTTAAGTGATTTTGAGCAATTTTAAATTTTGACGCGCACATACGCGCGCGTCATGACCTTTATGTGACCTTTGATGACATGACCTGTTGACCCTTGACCTGAAGTATATGTTATATTAATATGAATGACCTTTGATGACGCGTCATGAAGATATGATGGATAATGTGATTTCACAAAATGGCGCCTGGATGACGTCACGATAATTTGATGACCTTGAAAATGTTCCTGTCACGTTTCATAATGATGACCTATAACTGTGTCAAAATTGAGAGAAATTGGGCGGATGGATATTGAGAAATCGGATACACAAAAAAGTGGAGAAATAAATAAAAATAAATAAATAATAAATAAAGAAAGAAAATTCTGACGAAATCAATAGGTGGTCTGTTGATAACAGACCACCTAATAATACCTTTCACAACAGATGCTACATATATTAACCTTGGCGTTATTCTGCGAAGAATATTATGTCAGGAAATAGAAGCTGAAAGTGCATTTCGCAATCCTAATGTGTTTCTACCAAAATGACTTTCGCTAAAGTACACTAACGGGCTAATGATTATTCGAAACAAGAAATCAGAGGTTATAATCATCAGTGCATTTCAAACGGATGTACAACATTTCCCGACAGGCCGGGTGCGTGCTGAAAGCATACTTGAGTTCCTCTTTCATCAAATATACCAAATTATCAGAAATTAGTATTTAAAGAAAGAAAAGAGTTCTGGTCATGCGATTGCAGTGTGAAAGAAACGGTGTGGAATCAATAAGCAAAGGTCGATCATCTAACAAATAGGGATTGTTGTATACTGCAAGGTTCTGAAATCAGCAAAATGATACAAAATTTATCCCAGTCTTGGTTAAGTTGCAATCACTGTACACACAAATATGTATATGGGACTACATGAACATGTGACATAAAAATCCGTCCCGATTGTTATGATGTTACATGCCATTGTTAAAATATTGGCATTTGAAGAGCCATGCTTTTCAAGGAACATTTTTTATCTAAATTTTCTTCCACACTTGCATAGTCAACAATGATAACGATCACAAATTATTTTGCACCTCTTCCTAGAACTCAACCTTCTCTTTAAGACTACTATAACAGTAAGAATCTATCCCAATAACAACAATACATGTAATACCTTTCACAACGGATGCTAGATACTTTTGGCGTTCTGTGAAGATTATCATATCAGGGAATTGAAGCTAAAAGTGCACTTCGCAATTCTTTTTTTTTCTTTCTACCACATCAAATTTTACCCAGTAAAAGTACACTTAATGACTATTCGAAACAAGAACTCAAAGGTTATCATCGCCTTTCGATACAATGTTATATATAGGTTTTCCGGCGCCTAACTTCGTAAACCTAAAGGCCCGGTCCCACTGGCCGATGAACACAAAACGTATGCATAAAGGACACAGCGGACGAGCACAATTTCGGGGGTGGCTCCATCCGTTTCATCCGCTCCAGAAATGGACAAAATTGGCGAAAACTTACGAAAACAGAACGGAAAAGAAAGGACGTGGGTAGTATGTAGCGGGGATGTTAAACGGATGTTCATCGGAAGCCTAGCGGATGAAAGCGGATGGAAGTGGATGACAGCTCCGAAGGGGTTACCGGTGATAATTGCGAAGCGGACGCATATAGTGGTGAAGTGTGACGTCATCAAAAATCTATTTTTTATAATTTCTCAATTTTGTCTTCATTTTCTGAAAGAGCATCAAAAATAATGTCCAAATGTCGAAAACCAATTGAATATGTTAAATATTGGCTGAGATATGACCATTTGAATCAATTATGTCCTAGGGGAACTCAGTGTTATATCATCTGGCTCCTAATGGTTGCCTGGAGCATCGATGTAGATGAACTTGTAGTTAGCATCAACCATGGCAAAGAGGAGGATACTGTAAAAGCCCTTGTAGTTGTAATAAGTGGACCCTGAGTTGGCTGGAGCTTTGCAGGCCACGTGCTTCCCATCTTTGGCCCCAACGGTGTAGGGCAAGTTCCACCTCTGATACCAGTTTTCTGCAAGTTGTCTTCAGCCTTGTTCAGTGGTGGGGCACCTGAGGAGCTCGTCCACGTATTCTTCAACGATGGCCTCTACCACTTCTCTGACGACTTTGCTGATGCTGTTGTGTGGCACCCTCCATGCATACTGCATGTTTATGTATGTGGTTCCAGAGGTCAGGTGCCGCAGAGTCAGTGCCACCTTCAGTCAAGGGTCCAGGTTGGGACGGAAGTTGGTGCTAGGCTTGGTCAAACATGGCTGGTGGCATCCTCATGAAGTGATGGAATACACGAGGGTCTTCATTCCTCAGCTCCACCATCAACTGGTCATACAGTCCAAACTCCATTCTTCTCATGATCCATCCTCGGACCCATACAGCTCTTGGACGTCTCCTTTTCAGGTGGGCTGTATATCGTACAGACCACCTTATATTTTCGTTAGAATTGCCTTTATTTATTTATTTTTCTTACATCTAACCACTTTTTTTGTAAGCATGATAACTTGAAAATGGCTTAATCAAATGCCTTAAAATTTGGCACACATATGTATAGGCATATGTACAAAGCACAATAACGTTTTTAACATTGACCTTCACTGATGACGTCATCTAGGCGCCATTTTGTAAAATTTTCGGAAAAACAACTCATGATCATATCTTCATAACCAAAAGATATTTCTCATTCATATTTATCATGATCAAGGTCAATATCCGTCCGGTCAATTTCAGGTCAAAAAATGCGCGCGTACGGTGCGCGCGCAAAATTTTAAAATGCTCAAAATCGTCTCAAAATCATTTTGCATACGTTTTCGGCCATTTTAAGCATTTTATAAAAAATCGCTCACACGCGCATGCGCGCGCGTTTTCGCGCGTAAAACCCTTACACAACATAGAATCGTCATTTTTTTTCTTTCATGATATTTCACATTTTTGCCAAACAAATTGATACCTTGTTTATCTCTTTATGACTATTAATAACGGAATGATCGACCGTTTAACATAAATTTCTGTGCGCGCGAGCTCTTGTATTACATAGCATATATGGGCAAAAACATGCCTATGCAAAATCCATTGTAGCTCTTTAGGATGCAAGGTGACCCTAATTTTTTCTTCATATTGTGATAGAATATGAATTGGAGATATGATTTCATTTCTCATTTGACTCTCAATTTTCTCATGACGTCATCATAATGGCCTCGGAACTCATACTTTCAATTTGCATATTATGATGTCAGCATATTTTTGGAAAATTGATTTTATCTCTGTAAATTTTTATCGATTTTCTTCCAAACTTTGATATGTTCTAGCTGAGACAATTCTCTATGAATGGAGTTTCCAGTTTTCCATTTTGACAAATGTATCATTTCGTATTTTTGCGATTAAAGAAGGCATCTCAATTTTTCACATTCTGCGTGTATTCTCTATGGGACATGACTTTTTCTCAAAACTCGATTCTACATTCCCGTCTTTCAGGAGCAATATCTACGTCGTTTTAGCTTCATTTACGCTGAACTTCAAGTATGTTGTAGCTGAGACAAAAAGCTATCTCAAATGTACCCTTTATTTTGTCTCAATTTTTTGTTGGATCAGCCCACCTATACTTGTTCCAAACAAGTATTACAAATCTAGTTCTCCTTCTTCTCCTTCTGTCAAAAACTTGTGTTGAATGAGTACAGCTATCATATGGACTCTTTGATCATCCATGGTGGAGAAACATTGATGATGTTGAAGACCAAGACCAAGGGTGATGAGGTCTGTACACCACGGCTGCTCGACTCATACTGAGATCCAGATGATTTTCTCCCCCTTTTCCTACAAAACATCGGTTGTCCGCTAGGTGTCCTTCTACATACTCTAGACATACCCCAGACATCCTAAATATACGAGATACATCCCAGATACAAACGCTGTGTCCGTTTTGAATACTTTATATACGAGATGCATACGCTTACATCCTTTCTATTTCCGTGCTATTAACGATGTATAGACGTTCCATGTACCTTATCTTTCCTCCCTCTTTCCGTTTTCAGCTGCAGCGGATGTGAGTTGCGAGGATGCCCAGAGGATGTAGAGAGGATACAGCGGACGTTTAACTGATGATAACGGACATAGAACGTTTTTTGTTCGTATTTTTCGCGGATTTACATCGTACACGGCGGAAAGTTCATCCGTTCTAAAAGTTTTGTGCAGCTCAAAACTTTTTGCGTTTTCCAACGGATGGCAAGACTTTTTTTAACGTTTTACATCCTCTTTGCATCCGTAAGTGCAGTGGGAAAATCACCTACTCTATCAAGATTGATCGAAACAAAACATTTAAAAAATAACCTCAAAATCATTTATAATGAAAAATAAAATGTCGAAAGAAAGAGAAAACATAAATACAATTTAAATATATCAGACATTCAATAAGACTATATAATGTCAGAAAAAGGTCATAGAGAAAAAGAATAAATAAATGAAAATGAAATACTGAATATCCGAATAAACATCGAGCATCATACTATGATTATGAGGTCTAGTTTTAATTTGAATGACCCGATTGCGAAAGAGGTTGCCCATAGACGAAAATGAAACCGCAATTCGCCAAACAATTCTCTTCCCACTCAACATTGGCGAAATTGAATGACCCTTACTCATTGCCAAATTGACTGAACCAAGCTATAATTTGAATGTGCATGTTAAGAAAATTCGGTGACTCGAGACGAAATTGAATGCAACAAGTTTAAAAATGAAACAGGGGAGCAACGAGTGGAGAAAATTTGCTCGAACATGAATGCACGTTAATGAAATTGATTGCTGCTTTGACGAAATTGGCCGGGAAAACCTATAATATCTGCTCATTTGCATGCGAAAACTTGGATGAATGATATGAAGGTAGTCTTTTTCCTAGCAGATCAAGAAATCGACAAACGCTGGTGGTGGTGGTGGCTGGGGAAGGGGGTAGGGGTGGCGCGAAATTTTATCTTGGGACTGCATAATTTCAAGTTGTATTACTGAAGCAATTTCCCAAGATATGGGGTAGCCATCATTAGTCAAATATAATATACGTTTACAATGCATTTTAATGGAACAGAGCATGTATAAGCAGAAACCATAATGGCATATTTTGCAGTCTTCACCTTAAATCAGATGTTCGACTACAATCCCGTATTCTGATCAAAAATTGAATCCCGTTACAACTGTAGAGTAAAATGGCGCCCAGATGACGTCACGCATCAGTAATAAAACAAATCTCTTCGTTAGGATCAATACTCGTGCATACGGCACATGTCATGAAAATATCATTGTCTTTATTCATGTCATTCATGAAATATGAAGCGAACAAAATCCATACAAAAAGAAACGCGGCAGATCGCCTAATAATACAACTGTGAACAAATGGTTCTTGGATAGTAGAAGCTGAGTGAAAACATTGTTAAAAATACATTTTGTTTAAAGAGGAATAACAACGTTATGACAGACGTAAACATATACAAAACAAATAATTAACATTGATTTCATTACAACTCTACGACAATAAAACTTTTTTTTTTCTATAAACATTGGACTATCGGGTTAAGGCAAGTGTCAATCTAGATAATTATTCCCAACATTGTGGTAAAAGCAAACATGAATGTTATCACAGATGTCCAACCATATTGATGACTCTTTCATTAAGTATGGGGGGGGGGGGGTTGGGGCGGGGCGGGTGTTCTAGCGCCCTCTAGCGCCACCCAGTAGCGAACGTGTAACTCGAGTATTTCTTATCTTCCCAAAGATATCACAGTTATGAATTTGTGAAATTTGTAATCCCTCCACTTTTACACTTAAGGGCAATTTAAACTGAAAACACGGGTAATGTTACTTTGATGTAGTCGTGGATTTCTTTTGTTCCATTTGTTCCATGAAAAAAATATAACGACGTTTTTTCTCTTCCAAAATGGATGACTCAGGAGATTATTTATTTAAACAAATTAATACATGGTTACATAAAGAGAGTGAAAGAGATAAAGAGAGAAAGAGAGAGAGAGAGAGAGAGAGTGAAGATCTCATTCTCTGTCTGCCTTCGTTCTAGATTACCTTGACTAAACCGACAGTAGTCATTATAGTAGTAGTAGTAGTAGTAGTAGTCAGGCGCGGATCCAGGATTTCTTAGGAGGGGGGGGGGGGGCCTAAATTTGAAATTATGCGAGCCAAGTATTGGTACGTAATGGTGACACCGGCAGTGGCAACAACTTTTTTTTGGGGGGGGGGGGGGGGGGGGGGGGGCAAACAAAAAAACCATCACCCCACTCTTACATGCAGGCCCCGGTGAACGTTTCTCGGCGGGGGTCAAGGGGTGGAGCCCCCAGAAGCTCAGGGGGTAGTATATATATTAGTAGCGGCAGGCTCGTATGCAGGATCTTTTTCGAAGGGGGAGTTTTAACATTTTAAAATCGCGCCGAAAATTTCGCAACGACTCAGCCAGCCCGCTGAACAAGCGGGGGGGGGGGGGGGGAGGGGGGGGGCGGAGGGGGATAAGAGGTCTTTTTTTGAGGGGGGGGGGTCAAATTTGTGTTGGTTACCTTTTAGCACAATTAGTAGTAGTAGTAGTAGTAATACTCACATGTATTCCACCCATTGCTTTTACTCATTATCGTATCATAAACAGTTAGTATATGCAGCGCCCATAATATTCTAGAGGGCCTTGTTATACGACCATATTTAGTTATTCACACCAATATCATGAACCCGATTTGTTTTCCTTTTTTTGAAAGAGAAGGTCATACTAGTATTTTCGATCCATACGCATATTGATTTAGATCAACAGGTCTTACAATATAATGTGGTCCTTATTGTCGTCATCACTGTTTATCTTGTCGAAGTATTTTTGTTGTTGCTCTTTATTAAATACTCCTCAGCAGAATACAATTTACCAGCATAAAAAAAGGAAAAAGCTCCCCCCCCTTTTATATTATGACGTGAAGTGTAATACGCCTGACATTTCTTGTAGTAAAATACAAAGTTCAGGGAAAACGCGTTATACCTTTGTTGCCATCCTTGTACACAGTCATACCACTTCCTTGTTGGTACATTACATTTAACCTAATTTCAGTACTATTGTATTTTAAAGGCATCGTTTGACAATGTTAAAATATGATTGCAGCATCAGCTAAATCCAGGATTTTGTTTCAGAATCTGAGACAAAGTTACCGGATCCCTTTAAGCGTTTAATATGAAAGGTCTTTACAATGTACCCTCTGACTATCAGAAACTTTCAGAAAAATGGCGCAGTTGTAAGCGAAGTCCCCCCCCCCCCCCTCTTAAAAAAAAGGACAACAACTAGTAGCTAAACTGTGATTATTCATTTAAAAAAAGGACACGTTACATGAATGAATAATATTGTATGTTTCGCATGATGGACCACACACACACATATATATATATATATATATATATATATATACTTTTTGTTACACTCCGCGAACACTGATATATCGTAAACGGTTCCGTACTAGCTATTTTGTGATTTACGAGTATAACGGAATGAGAATTCTTCATTTTTTGCTGACGAAATATACAAATTTAGGTCACAAGGTTTAATAGTCTAACAAAATTGGATAGTTTTATATGACACATATCGACCACGCAGGTAGCTCAAGGCGCTCCAATACTAATTATGCTAGGCTATCGATTTCAGTGCACACTGTATTTTAGGAATCCCTTCCTTCCGTACTCATTCAACACATGGGTGGAGAGAGGCAAATGAAGGTAAATAGTGCCGCGGTGGGACTCGAATCGCGAACCAATTGATTCACATTCAGACGGCGTATGCACTATACCACGACACATATACAGTTATAATGTATTCGTTTGTATTCGCATCAAGGGTAGTTATTTCACCCTGGTGCCATGTGACCTAAAACCGTGTGCAAAACTGGCTATAAATGGTCATGAATACGCAGCATGCAATCTGATTGGTTGTTTGTAGATGCCTCATTTGCATAATGTCATGTAGCTGTTTTATTGGGCGTCGAAAATTGACTGTTTGGTGTTAATATCTAGCACAGCGAATTTAACATTCAGTGCCGCATAATTCTTCTTCATGAGCGGTTAACAGGTCTTCCGAAGATTGAAGAAATACGTCCATCTTACCTGCGAAGGAACATTCTTGCACTGACACAATTTGTATTATTCTCATTTCATGAAGAGGAAATGGTTATAAAGGACTACTATTGATCAACATTTCTGTGTGCGTAAATCTTTGCGTTTCATACTTTACTTTGTAAAAAATAGGCCTGGTAAAGTCCTTTTTAATGTCATCAATCTCAGCCAAGCTTGTATGACTGGTTGCAAATAAACCTGCCGAAATACTGAACATCATAACTTTTAATAATGAAGAGAGCTGAAAGAAAACTACTTTAGCCCATTGCTCAGCTTCGTCAGGTCGACCTTCACTAGGTTCCACAATTATCAACTTCATTGGAATCCAACATCCAACCAAGTGAGTACAGGATTTAATTGTGTGTAACTTAATTTGTCTCTGATATATTATGTACATGTATATATGAAGAGCTGTATTCCAAAAGGTGCTAAATGCACTTTTAACCAAAATTGACCTTTCTTAATGAATATATGCATCAAACATAATACAAATAAATCAAAATATAATTACAAACGTGTTTGTCGAAATCACTTTCGATAACATTTGTTCGTTTTATTCCACTAGGGCGATAACGAATTCTTTCATTAATTTGAATCACGTTTCCATATAGCTAAATGTTAGGATTTGTTAGTGTATATGGTGCAATTACCAGCCTAGACGACCCGGGGGTATCAGTCTAATATGAATTCTGTAAGCTTGCGTGACCAAGAAAAGTTTTTTTTAAAAATAGATTGGACGCGATCCGCGCGGTGC
>NW_022145606.1:49622135-49624635 GCF_000002235.5 Strongylocentrotus purpuratus | reverse complement strand
CAGATGAGCATGATTTTATACCTTATTTGTGACACAGGCAGGTCACGAATTGGCGTGGTCACGGGTTGGAGGCCCCGGAGGCTCAGGGATGTTAGGCAATATATTACGGTCAGATGAGCAGCTAGGGGCCCGCCTTAGGGCCATTGGTTGGGTTCGGGGGGGGGGAGAACCCGGAAGCTCAGGGCTTTAGGCATGTATTTACGTCAGATGAGCAAAATTATACCTTATTTGTGACACTGGCAAGTAAATAATTGGCGTGGGTCCAGGGGAAGCACTTCAGAAGCTCAGGGGTTTTAGGCATATTATAATGGTCAGACAAGCATGCAGGGGCCCGCCTTAGGGCTCCTGGTGGGGTCAAGGGGGTGGAGTTCCGGAAACTTAGGGGTTTTAGTCATTTCATTACGGTTAGATGAACATATTTTGATACCTTATTTGTGACACTGGCAGGACACTAATTTGCGTGAGGTCCAGGGGGACGAGACCCCAGATGCTCAGGGGTTGTTAACAATTAATTACCGTCAGATTAGCATCCGATCGTCCGCCTTAGGGCCTAGGTGGGGTCCAGGGGCAGAGCAACTGGAAGTCAAGGGTTCTAGGCATTAAATAACGGTCAGATGAGCATATTTGTATACCTTATTTGTGACACTTGCAGGACTCAAATTGGCGTGAGGTCCAGGGGCCGAGACCCAGGAGTTCACGGTTCTTAAGCATTAAATTACCGTCAGATGAGCATCCAGGTGCCTGACTTTGGGTCCTAGGTGACTTGACGAGTGCCATAATCATGCAAAATAAATAGTCTGTGACGACTTTCGAATTTGGAAGAAACTTTTAATTTCTTAAGAGGGTACTAACACATAGTTGAAATAACGCTGCTCCAGAGAAATATATTTATATGCATTTTGAGAAGCGCTGGACAATACTAAAACTTACATCCTTCGTGGAAATTAGCAACCGCACTGGCATTGCATAAAGTAATGTAAAGGGAAATGTGAAGTAATGAGGAAGATAACGTGCTATTGTATTTGAACAAATATGGGTTCATACATTGGATGGAAGCCATCTCTCAATGTGTCAGATCGTCTTTTGCTATTGAATCCTGATTGTCCACGCGGTAGTTGTTCAAGAGGGTAATTGTTTTCGGGGGGTAATTGTCCTCGGGGGTAGTTGTCCTCGGAAGGTAATTGTCCTGGGGAGGGGTAATTGTCCTCGGGGGGGGGGGTAATTGTCCTCGGGGGTAATTATCCATCTTTGGTTATAGTGTGGAGGACGGCCGCGAGATGTGCCCCCTCTCTCCCAATCGACTCACACATTCAATATCTCCCTTCATCCGCCCCCATCCAGCATGTTGTACATGGCGCCGGCGTACACCTCGCCGCCCCCCCCCTCCTCATGCTTGAAGTTGCAGCGGAAATGATCTACGACAATTGCAGTCATGGTAGTAGTTAGCCGGATCTCAGCTGCCTAGAAACGAGACGTTCATCACACAACTTATAAACACCCCTTCACATACATAACGCTGCTTTCTGTTGGGATGGAGTTGTTTATAAAACGCCCCTAATTATTGGACTAATTTGTTCTATATAGCACACAGACTATACAGTATACATTTACAACCTGTAACTTCGGTTGTTTTTTATCCTGAGGTGAAATATAATGTCAAATGATCACATCATTCTTGATATATTAATGTTGACAATTTTGTTGCTTTCACAAGAGAGGCAAACAAGTTGAGCAATGAATGCAATGCAATGTAGGCAAGAGATGTGTCAAGTCTTCGTCACGTTGAATTCATGAATGAGGCACAAACGGTAAATCTGACACTAAAAATGAAACAACTGCAACAACAGATTGATCATGATGATGACTATAATCCGCCATGTAATCAAAAGCGTTTCATACACGCATGGAATTGTTGTGGTCGCCGGATGCTTCTCACGTGATAAGGAACATATAATGTAACTTTGAATTTGTACTTCAATTTCTGGTCATGGTTATATTTCTATATTCTATTTGTAAAGAAATGTTCAAAATGTCATAAGATTTGCAGCGAAAATGGAATTGATATCACCTAATATATTTTGCCTATCATTATTTTCAACAGCATTATGGAGCCTTTGCAGGAAATCGAGCTGATATCACTAGCTGAAGACATAGGTCCGGGCAAATACTCAAAACTGTGCAACGCTCTGGGGTATTCCTATGCAGTAAGTCAATCACACATCGTCAAGCATCTCAACAACGTCATGAAGCTCTGGTGGAGCTCCTCATCAAATGGAATAACAATCAAGGAGACAGCACCCAAACCGATCGATACTAGCAAGCAAACTCCATGAATTACGACTTCGTGATTTAGGTGATAGACTATCAGAAGTAAACATTTGTTTTGAATTACACTGGGCTCATAGAAATACATATATATATAAGGTCCTATAATACTGCCAATATTATTATGAGAGGAAATATGAATCGGAAAAAGTTTCATGCTTTGAATCAAGCTGTT